>NW_015540892.1:2258857-2272922 GCF_001515605.1 Sinocyclocheilus anshuiensis
TGTTTCGCTACAGGATCCTCAGATTTCTTCTCCTTCAGCGACGACGACGTTCTCCGCTGATCTGCAGAAGCCCGCTCACCGTTGACATGCCTCGCAGTGGAACCAGCGACCTCTCTCTGCTCAGCTTATCCGCTGCCTTCAGCGTCGTAGCAGCAGTGGTCCCGCTTCCCCTGCCACCATCCAGCAATGATCCTAAAAGAGCATTCTAAAAGAGCAAATCGGCATTGTTTCAAATGCCGCGCCGTTATTGCAGCACGTGCAGGTCCCCCCTGCACGCTGATGATGGCCACAGTGAGTGCGTGTCCTGCTTGGGGAAATCCCATGCGGAAACCCCTCGCGCCATCGCATTTTCTTCCTCCCAGGAACCTGTGAGGAAAAAGCAGCGGGGCAGAGATCTTCAGCACTCGGATGCGAGTGAGCTCACGTCAGCTCAGGTCCCGCGTGCCTCGCTCTCTCCACACAGAGAGGCATCCCCCATCGTCTTTACTCAACCTGACCAGCGTCCCTCCGCCAGCGCGAGCGACCTGGTCTCGTTCAGTGGGAGTGACGACGAGCTGCCATTGGCAGCCTCGGACGCAGAGGAGCTGTCGGGCTCGGTTACCACCCCCACCCCCTTGCCGTCGTCCGAGCGCAGCGCCGCCTAAGTCTGGATGGACGCTGAACTTTTCCGCGTCCTCTCGAAAGCGGTCGAAGAGCTGGGATTAGAGTGGTCTCTGGCGGAGGAGCCCTCTCGCTACCATCTGGATGAATGGTTCCTGCCGGGGCGCCGTCAGGCCCCTCGCCCAGCGATACTCTCCGTTCTTCCCGGAGGTCTACGAAGAGCTCTCCAGGTTGTGGTGTGCCCCCTACTGGGCAAAAAAGGCCTCCATACTTCCGCTTCATCCGCCCTCACTTTGGTAGATGGCGCTGAAGAAAAGGGGTACGAGAAGCTGCCTCCCCTGGACGAGTCAGTGACCGCGCATCTCTGCCCGCCCACTGCCATCGGCTGGAAGGCAAAGGCCACCCATCTGTCCAAGCCGTGTAGGACTACTTCAGCTCTTGCTGGATGTGCCTACTCCTCGGCTGGACAGGCGCTCCATTCCATGGCGGTCCTTCAGGTCTTTCAGGGAAACTCCTTTCCTGCATGGACGAGTCTGGCCCGGACCCCGCGACGCTCAGGGAGAAGAAGCGTGACGGACCAGGCCTTGCGCGCCACTAAGACCACAACCCAGGCAATTGGGAGATCTATGGCCAGCCTAGTGGTGCTTGAGTGCCACTTAAGGCTCACCTTGACAGAAATCAAGGACACGGACAAAGTCCCCTTCCTTGACGCCCCGATCTCCCCCACTGGCCTATTTGGACCTGCAGCGAAGGGTTTCGTGGAGCGCTTTACAGAGGCGCAGAAGTTGTCCCAGGCCATGCGACACTTCCTGCTGTTACATCCCGACTTGGGAAACAACAATAAATAAGGGAACTGAGTCCAAAAGTATCATTCTAAACCAAAAGAATTTATTCAGTCTAGGGGTTACAGATAGGAATAAAGAATTAATTATAGCAAATAAATGAATAATAAACAGAAAAAAGATTTAAAGAAAGATAATGGCAAAGGGGTCCAGCTGTCCAGCAGAGCTCAAAGGCAGGATGTTAACAAAAGAAGCAGCCTCCTCCCAAACAAGGATGGGACTCTTAAATACCTAGTCCTCCAATTAAGAACAGGTGGATCCTTAGCTGGCAACCTATAGAAACAAAGAAAACAACAGCAAAACAGAACCAAAAACAGCCATAACACTGCCGAAGCACTCCAGCTCTGCAGCTGCCTCTAGTCGCTCTAAGCCTATGCCGACTCAACAGCCTGCGAAGCCTGCACCTGCTGCTGCCGTCCCGAGGGCGCCGAGGGCATTCCCGTTCAGCCAGACGCTACCCCTTCCTGAAGCGCCAGGGACCCTGGCCCAAGCTAGCGTTGGACCCCACGCCACAGGCGTCATCCTGATCTGCAGGACAGGAAGAGGGGGGAGCCAAGTCTCGCTACAGCTGGACCATCCCCCAAGCGACCTCTCTTAAGCCTCCTATCACCCCATTCAGTTTGGGGTGCAGAAGGCAATGTGTCTGTTGCGATTTCTGGGCACGTTCAAGCGCCCAAGCAACCATCCGCTGTTATAGTGGACAAAATAAAGCACAAACATTTTCAAAAAGAGAGCAAATTTCCTCTTCCATTTCTCACGAGTGCCCTGTCCCCATGCAGTGACCAGCCACTCGAACTAATCCAGCCCCTTGCCACACAGGCCGAGGCCTGACAGGCCATCCCTGGAGTGTCAGAATGGGTTTTGGGGATAATAAAACGAGGTTATTCACTTCAATTCGCTCAAAGACCCCCGCGTTTCAGTGGCATGGTTCCCACCTCAGTTCAGAGCAATGACGCATACGTTCTGCACTCCGAGGTGATGAATCTGCTGGCAAAAGGAGCCATTGAGACGGTTCTTCCAGTTCAGAGCGAATCAGGCTTCTACAGCCGTTACTTCCTCATCCCCAAAAAGGATGGCGGCCTCCGGCCCATCTTTGATCTCAGACGCCTGAACGCGCCCTCATGGACAGGCCGTTCAGGATGACTACGCTGAAGCAGATCTTCTCACAAATTCACACAGGGGACTGGTTCTTTTCTCTGGATCTGAAAGATGCTTACTTTCACATCCAGACTGCCCCCATCACAGGCGATTCTTGAGATTCACCTTCGAGGGAGTGGCTTATCAATATACGGTCCTTCCCTTCGGACTGTCTCTGGCTCCCTGCACTTTTACGAAGTGGATTTACGAATCCGCATTCTCAACTACCTCGATGACTGGCTCATTTTGGCCCAGTCAGAGACAGAATTGCTATCTCGCAGGATCCTCCTCCTCAGTCACTTAGAGCGTTGTATGCGGCCCCTTCAGCGCTGGCTGAAACCGCGGGTTCCATCCCATGCGCGGCATCACGGACGCCTACGTATCAAGGTGGATCAGGCCTGAGTAACAGCCCTAGCCCCTTGGAAGGACTCTCAGTGGATGGAACAGGGCATGGCCCTGGGAATGGTTTGCAAGAGGACGGTTGTCTCTACAGATGCTTCCAACAGGGGTTGGGGAGCTCTGTGTGACAGCAAATCGAATTTCGGTCATTGGTCGAAAGCAGAGGAAGGGCTTCACATTAACTGCCTGGAAATGCTAGCAGTGTGTTGGGCCTGTCAGTTCTTCCTGCCAGACCTGAAGGGACACCACGTTCTGGTCCGCTCGGACAGCATGTCTGTGATGTCCTACATAAATCGCCAGGGAGGACTCTCCTCGAAGCGCCTCTTCATTCTGGTATAGCGCCTCCTGGAATGGGCTCGGCTCAACTTGCGTTCGCTGAGAGCAGGGCATGTACCGGGCAGATTGAACTGAGGAGCAGACATGCTATCACAGAGCAAGGTCCCCTCAGAGGAGTGAATGCTCCATCCGCAGACGGTTCAGGAAATCTGGGAGATCTTTGGCAAGGCAGAGGTAGACCTATTCACCTCAGAAGACAACTCTCACTGCCCAATTTATTATTCGAAGGACAGGGATGCTTTGGCCCACGACTGACCCAACCTCCTCCTTTATGCATTTCCCCCGATCGCCCTGATCCCACAGGTAATCAGGCGAGTCAGAGAACAAGAACACAAGGTTCTCCTGGTGGCCCCCCTCTGGAAGAACCAGCATTGGTTTTCAGAGCTGATTCAGCTGCTCGTAGCAGCCCCTTGGCCCATTCCCCTGAGGCAGGATCTCCTCTCTCAGGCGAACAGGACAATATGGCACCCCCAGCCTGAGCTGTGGGCTCTGCACCTTTGGCCGCTCGATGGGAGTCTGTAAACCTCCCAGAGCGTGTGTTAAACACTATTTTGGAGGGTAGAGCTATGTCTACAAGACGCCTCTACGCCCATAAGTGATCTGTTTTCTCCACCTGGGGCCTAAACCGCGGAGAGGACCGTCTACCTGTGACTTATCAGTGGTATTGTCCTTCCTACAAGAGCTGCTGGATAAAGGGCGCTCCCCATCCACGCTCAAGGCCTATGTAGCAGCTATAGCAGCTTCCCATCCTCCTATAGCGGGCCAATCGGTGGGCAGGAACAACTTAGTTGTCCGTTTCTTGAGGGGGGCCAGGAGGCTGAATCCGCCTCACTGTCCCTACATGGGATCTGCCCACTGTTCTGATGGCCCTGAAGGGCCCTCCCTTTGAGCCGCTACAATCTGCTAACCTTTGGTCCCTTGTTACTGAAAACTGCTCTGCTTCTAGCATATATATATATATATATATATATATATATATATCTATATATATATATGTTTATATTCACATTAAATTAATGGAAGGTGACAGTATGCATTTATAATGTTACAAAAGATTGCTATTCTTTTTTTAACTTTCTGTTTATTAAAGAATCATGTACAGTATCACATTTCCCCACAAAATAATGTTTAGAATGTTGATAAGAAATGTTTCTTGAGAAGGATCATGTGACACTGAAGACTGGAGTAATGGCTGCTGACAATTTAGCTTTGCCATCACAGAAATAAATTACATTTAGAAAACAGTTACTATAAATTGTAATAATATTTCACAATATTACTGTTTGTACTGTGTATTTTTGGTCAAATATGTGACTGCAGCCTTGGTAAGATTAAAAGACATTTCAAAACCTTACCGACCCCAACGTTTTAAATGGTAGTATCAAGTAGTATGGTAGTATGCTAAAACAATCAGATTTGCAGTAAACAGTACAATGAATACTGAAACGCTTCAAAGTAATTTTCACTACAATCATTAAGTGAGATGCAAAATGGCAGCAATTGTGTTTGTCACTCACTGGTTTCTCTCCAGATGGGCAGATACTCGTCCTGCTGAATATCCAGCATCAGCTCCAGTCCATTTCCTGTGCCGCCTTGCCTTACCCGCTTGGGTGATGTCTTGTTTCCATTAAATGTGTAACATTTCCCATACCGTGTATACACCTGCAGACCACAGACACAAACATGTATTACACATATTTGCACTACTGAAAACACCTTAACGCCTGTGCTCCTCTGCCTAGTCTTTTTTACCCACACCAAAACCTTCATACAAAGGTGTTAGCAAATGGCACTTCACTTCGCTCAGATTTCCTAACCATACCAGCACCTTATGATGTATCCATTATCGGAGCAGCAGCATCAACTGTTGCATCTTTCCCTTATTTTGACTCTCTGTTCTGCCTCCATCAAGTAGGCCTGGTTGGAAACTTGCTTTTGCCACAAGATAAAAAAGATAACGGTGGCTTTTTATCTTGTAATTCTGATTTTTGTATTGCAATTGACTTTTTGTCATACTCCTTTTCTCAGAATTTTGACGTAATACCTGCGGAAACAGTGGAATTTTGTGACTTGGCAACACTGGTTTACATCTCATAATTTATCTATATCTATATCTATCTATCTATATATCTATATCTATATCTATATCTATATATATATAGTTTCTACCATGTAATAAATAATAATAAGGTCTCAACCATCCTTCTGACTTTTTTCTCACAATTTCAAGTTTTTATCTTGCAATTTATAAACTTGCGATTAGAGTTAATATCTCGCAATTCTGATGGGTTTTTTTTCTATCAAACTCAAAATTTAGATATAAATTCAGAAGTGCAAGAAAAATAATCAGAACTGTGAGATAAAAAGTCACAATTTCATGTTTTATTATTTATTTATTTATTTTTACCCCATGGCAGAAGCAAGTTTCCATAGCTTACAGGGGTTCTCAGACAGAACATAAGGGAACTCCAGATGACTGTACCTCATATTCCAATCTTGTCTAAAAGCTATGGACCAAAGCTTGACGCTGCTGCCCCGAGGAAACTCTTTTGCACCTTCTACTCCCTACTCAGCCCTCCACCTACACCTTCCTCTCTTTCTCTCCTGATGACAAAAATAATATTGTGAACTTCTAAGTACTCCCACATCATACCTCTGCTACACTCACAGTTCAAATCACTTAGTTGTAGTACACAACCTAGAATAAAGGTAGTCAAAGGTCAAGCTTTATCTTGTTTTTTCATACCAGCATAGGAAGCACTTGCTTTCTAGAAGATAGCTTTCCAAATTGCATGCATGCCATCTGTTGATAACAATGGTCTTGTATGTGATGCTAAAGCAATTTTGTAAGTTGCCCTGGAAAACAGCATCTGCTAAATACCTTGAACGTAAATTTAAGAGAACACTTCTCCTTCTTCAAAAGGCCAATTTAGTCTGTTGAAATAGCTTTCACATTGTACAAAATACTGTGCACATCTGTCACTCAAACACAGATTTTCAGATAAACACAAACTATTTTTTTTAACAATTATTTTATATCACCCAGTATAGCAGCAATTTTGCCAATGTCATGCTGGTTAGGGTTTTATTAATTTATTTCAATACACGAAACTTTCCCCCAGAGAAAAATCAAATACTCATATAGAGCAGAAGACTTCCCACAAATCATTCTGATAACAGACATGGGGGTGTAAAAGTCTAATATGACCAAAGATTGTTCACAAAAACAGACGTGGCTGAGAGAGGAGACACTATTATGTAAATGTACACAAACATTGTGTAGCGAACATGACTAATAGACCAGCTGTATAAAACTAGATACACATAACATACAACTTTTGAATCCTCAAAATGTGGATAGATAGATAGATAGATAGATAGATAGATAGATAGATAGATAGATAGATAGATAGATAGATAGATAGTGGATGGATGGATGGATGGATAGATAGATGGGTTTATATTTGGTTAAATACCTAAAATAAGGTATGTGGTAAACATAAGCTCAAGATGTGATTTTTTTTAAGCTTTTGCATGTCTTGAAAAAGTTACTAAACGGGACTACAGAGGTTATCGGGGACATTAAATGTCACCACACCAGACAGGTAAACTCATCTACTCATTAGTCGACTTTCACAGCCTCATTGTGTTTATAATCACACTCTTGGAAACTATTCTAACTCAGACTTCCAGGTTTTTTTTTTTTTTTCTAAATACTGGTGGTCACCATTTGAAGTTTAACAATCACATTAACCTTTATAACGATTCCTGTTTTCCTTCCCCAAATTTAATCCCTCTTAAAATGATAATTAAGACTTTTGCCATTATACCATTTAAGATATTTGTTATGATCTTAAATTGGACATTTTGACATTTGACAGATGACATTTTTACACTTTTTAAGGACCCGTGGGGACCTTTGGATATTTTGAAAAAATAAATAAATAAATGTTTCTCTACCCACTGCCTTTGACCAGTAATCAGCCACATAACAAATGTTACCAGGAACTAAGTGCCTAGGAGCCAAGATGGGAGCATCCAGATCACATACCTCTGAGGGGCCCTGCAATTGCTGGGCAACTGTCATTAAGATGAATGGGAATGTTAATGGAAAGCTTTCTTCAGGCATTATAGACTTCCTTGGTCAGTACATATGAAATATGTACAAAAGTGTTGTGTAATTATTTAAACTTATGTCCCTATAGTTAGCCTCTAGTGTGTGACCTGTGTTTGTGCATGTGAGTGTGATGTGTGTCTGTGTGTAACATATTTTGTGTGTGACCTGCATGTGTCTGGACAGATAATTATCTGTGGTAATCCAGAGTGAGACAGTAGGGATTAAACCACACTTCCTGCAGGAAGACAAAATATCGACCTATACTTTAATCTTTTACCCTTAGATCACCCTTTTCTTTGACAGACAAAGTGATATATACTTTTTCACCAGTTCAGAATCAAGAGCTTGAGGATGTGATATGCATCTGAAACATTTATACTTTTATCACTTTTATCAGTGCATCAGTTTTGATATGTATCTTTCATCTCCCATTTCCTTGTCAAACTGCAGCTGATTTTCATTACACACAGTTGTTCTTCAGGGTTATTGAAAGGACAGGAAAGAGAAGCTTAACCTAAGGTTTAATCTAAAGGTCAGGAAAAGAGCTTCTGTACTACAAAAAAACCTTCATTCAAATGCTATCCTTGCTTTTGTATTGAACGAAACGAAGCTATGTTACTGCAGTAGCCTATTAAATAAAATACTAACCTCATATAAACAAACAAATATGGCATTACAATAAAAACTTTCACACTGACTTAAGACGCATGAGGTATAAAGATTGAATCAGGTTAAGCGTTGCTGCAAAAGTGTGGGTATGAAAAACAACATGACTGACTCTCGTGTAAGATACAAAGAGATGGATGTGAGATGCATATTTCAAGAGTACTCTGCTAACTGGATAGAGGTAACGTGTGAATGTATTCCAGTCAGAAGAAGTTCAGGTTCAAAGAAAAGAGAGAAATAAAACAAGAGAGAGAAAGTCCAAGAGTAAGATTAAGAAAGAGAGTGTGACAGAGCGTGTGTGCGCTCTTACATTAATTCTTTCTGACAGCAGACTTAGGTGTAGTCTTTAATTGTGCCTGTGGCAATGCTTGTTATTGTTACCGAGCGATTTTCCTTTCGGGTGTTTGTGAAGGTGCTGCTGACAATAAATACATATCACAACACAAATGTCTCACTACAAACCTCAAACTGCATAACATTCCCTCAGCATCTGAGGCCCAGACTGTCTTATTTTTTTGAGTCCTAACAATGATTTTTTACTTACACTAATACACTATTAAAGATTAAGGTACCAAAAGGGGGCACAGCAATGCCATTGAGGAGCCATTTTGGTTCCTCGAAGAACCTATCAGTGAATTGTTTTTTCATGGATGTTAAAGGTTCTTCACGGAACCAATGTATTCTGTGCCGTTTCCTCAGAAACATAACTTAACAGTCTTATATAACCAAAGCACTACATTCAGTGTAAACACAGCCTTATCTTTGGTACTATTTACTGTATGCTGTATTTGAACATATTCTCGTAATACACCATAGATCATTTTTATAAGTTTTGAAATACTGTTTTCATGCTTATGACAAGTTAACTGACTAAATGTAGTTTCTGAAAACAGGCGGAAGTGAACACAGGAGACATATGGATTCTCTCTCTCTCTCTCTCTCTCTGTGTGTGTGTGTGTGTGTTACTAACAGGACACCAATGTTGCCAGTAGGTCTGCCTCAGGCGTTCTCTTTTGTTTGTGATTTCATGTTTCTAATTAACTCCTCACATTTATTAACACAGCATCGCATTCCTAGCTCTTTATTACAAGCTGTTGTTTTTTCGTTCAATTCAGTGCAGTCCAACTACATTTTTTTGAGAATTTTTTTCACTCCTTTCCAAATTATGCAAATGAATTATAATACTTTTAAAAGGTTACAAGCGAGTCAGGGTTATATTATTACATTACTGAAATATTAAAACCCAAACCATTCAGACACTGTTATTTTTAAAGCATTAATTAATTTTATCCATTAAAAAATAATTTAAATAATTTTTTTAATTATGGGCTTGGGACACAATGGGACTTAAAGGGATGGTTCACCCCAAAAAAAATAAATAAAACTGTCACCATTTACTCACTCTTGTGTGTTTCAAAGCCATAAAACTGTTGCTTATCTTTGCAACACAAATTAAGATATTATTAATGAAATAAGAGATTTATGTCCCTCCATTGAAAGTCCATTAAACCAAAACATTGGCATGTAAAAGATCATAAAATAAAACTATATGAGAACCAATGAGATTTGTTCTCGTGCATCAAGCAAGTACAGTTGAGCTTGTTAACCATATTTGCTGTGCTCTGCTGTATGTGTGTGCATTAATCATTGTTTATATGTAAATAAAAGCCTAAACTAAACCTTTTCATCATATAAAGTGACCATATCTCTTCAGAAGACTTGGATTAAACCGCTTGATTCATATGGATCATCAGGTTTCATTAAAAACAGTTTTATTTGTGTTTTGAATATAAAAGTCTAATGGTTTGGAATAACATGAGGGTGAGTAATTAATAATAGAAGTTTATGTTGTTACTTAAGTTATTTTAAATTAATTTCAACCTAAAATGTAATTTTGTCATGAGTGACTAAAAAAAAAAATCATAGTTTACAGTACAATGTCCTAAAAGTCACTTTATTTATTTTATCTGAACGAATATTAGAAGAATCTTGTTAATTAATTGAAATATTTCCTTCATTCATTCTGCCATGCAAACAACACAAAAGCTTGAAATGGCAAAATCATACAGCACTGGTTCACACATCCTCCTAAAACAGATAAATAAACACACGCAGGCATGTACACATATCCACAGCTATGCCATCTTGCCTCAGGTTTTCTGCTCCAGTGATCTGAACAACTGTAATGAAAAATGGTAGTTCCGTTCCATGTTCTCTAAAACCCTCCACAGACACAGATATGTTTCACCAGCTGCTTGACTGCCCACAGATTTGTGGAGACAGACACGTTATTGAGCCCTGCGATTCTAAAAAGTATCTTTCACTCTTTCCCCTGCCTATAACGTATACAAGTCACGAGGATTCCAGAAAGCAACCCAAACGAAAGCATTCATCCCCATTCACAGCCTCAATTGGATACACTCTGAGGTACAGACTCAATTTACCAAGATGAAAATTAATGTGGATGTGCAATTAAAGTTTAGATTTGTGAATGTTCATGGCCATGCGGTTTTGTAGTGTAAGTGGAGTCGGGTTTTCATTCACATGATTTGGGTCACTATTGAGAGTCACAGCAGAAATGTCCAAATCAGACATGTCTAAGTAGGCATATCTGATTAATTAAAGACTTAATGAATACCATTAGGCTGAACGTCTGAGGAGAGCAACATACAGTATACTGGAGGTGAAGAGCCTTGAGATTTTGTCACAAAGAGGCAGGCAATTGTACACACACACTGCCTTGCTTAGTACAATTAGTTAAAAAAATAAATATTTTTTTATTTGTAGCTAATTCTACAAAGCAAATCAGTAATCAATTGCAGCACACAACTGCAGCACAAGCCTTCTGGCCCCATTCTGCTTGAGTGGGCTAGCTGTCAATCATGTCTGTCCATCATACACACCATCTGTAAAGCATGTATGTGCCTGAGAATATCTGCAGGAATATGTGTGTGTTTGCTTTGCTTCAGGTTGGCTAACATTGACCTGTTTCATTTTCCGCCAGTGTGTGAATGTTTAAAGCTGAAGGTTATATAGAATCTGTTCCATCACTCTCTCGACCTCATGCTGGGGTTAATCAATGCACAACATCACACTTAATGATCGCTTGATTGATCCCCTGCTGAGGTTAGAACCTCTCTGTCTCTCTGCCATCCTGACTCACACATCACGCTGTGTTTAGCACCGCATCTGCTTACCTTATATACACAGCGTGTGCTTTATACATTACAGCACAACTACAGAAAATGCTCCTAATGTGTTTCTTTAATAATTAATGTGTATGATGCTGAAGGTTGTTTTGGTATTTATTTGGTATTATTATATTTATTTACTACTGTTTAAAAGTTTGCCAATGCTGCATTATTTTGATCAAAAATACAGTAGAAACAGTACTATTGTGAAATGTGGTAACACTTTACTTAAAGCCTTTATGTATAATGCATTATAAAAGTAGTTTTAATGCATTAATTATGCCTCGTAACGCACCTTATAATGCATTGTACAATCTCATGAATAATTGTAACCACAGTTAAGACATTATAACACTTATCAATTCATTGTTACACTATGCATTTTAAATTCGGTTATAATTATTTACAACAAGATATAATGTATTACAACACACATTATGAATAATTATAATGGCTTATACCCTTTAATAACCCTATATAATGCATTATACATAAAAGCCTGATTTGGGCTACAAAAAACATCAATGTTAAAAACAGCTGTGCTGCTTAATAATATTTTGTGAAAACTGCAATTTTCTCACAATTATTTGATGAACAGAAAGTTTAAAAGAATGGCATTTCCTTGAAACAGAACATTTAGTAACATTATAAATGTCGTTATTGTCACATGATCAACTTAATGCATCACTGCTGAATAAAAGTATTAATTATTATTTTTTTTTTTTAACTCAGACTTTTGAACTGTGTACATACATTTATTAAATTATACTCTAAAAAATGCTGGGTTAAATACAACCCAGTGCTGGATGAGATATGGACAAACCCAGCATTTTTTTAGAGTGTAAGTACAAAAAAGGAAGAAATGTATTGGCGAAAAAGACAAAGGTTAATTTCTAATTCAAAACATTGCTGTAATACTAAGGTAAAGGAAAGATCGGTTACACGTTAATATAGGGAACAATTCTCACTTTTAACTATTTGCTTATTAGCATGCTTTTTATTAATATATTGGCTGTTTATTAGTACTTTTAAAGCACTTATTCTGCATGACCATATTCTACATCCCTAATCCTACCCAATACCTAAATTTAACAACTACCTTACTAACTATTAATAAGCAGCAAATTAGGAGTTTATTGAGATAAAAGTCGTAGTTAATGATTTGTTAATAGTGAGAATTGGACCTTAAAATAAAGTGTGACCGAAAGATCATTTTCATTTCAACTTGTCATGTGGACCATAGAGTACACACAAACAGCACTGGCTTTTGTTTATTAACAATCATGATCTCCCATAGACAAATTATAATGAGACTATGCAAAACACTGATGGATTCTCATAACTTAATAACAATAAATGCCTCAAACTGAGTCTAAACAACCCATAATCAAAATTTTATTATACCTGTCTGATTGTTAATGAGTGTGTGTGTGTGTGTGTGTGTGTGTGTGTGTGTGTGTGTGTGTGTGTAGTTTACTCCTCTCATGGCGGGTTCAAATCTCTCTGCGTGTTCCTGCCATAGAGCTGAATGTTTTGAAAGTGTGCTCTCATTTTGCCTTGGGCAGTTTAAGACATCCTGGAACTCAGAGACAGATGTTGCATCAGAGCTGGAGGGCTTGTCTTTAGCTCATTTTTTTACTGCTCAGAAACAGGCAGGTGTTGACAGAAATGCTACTTATTCTTTTAGATTGAATAAAATTTGGAGACGTTGTTTTACCTGTTTCTTTTTATTTATGGTAGGCTCTGTTTAGATATGTTTACTTGCAGTCTGAAACAAGAGATCTGTCAATCTGCAATTGGAAAGATGGCGAGATGTACAAAAACACCTCAGTGTCCCACTTTGAAACCACCTGGATCACATTCCCTCTCTTTTACGGTCTCTGTCTGTCGCTCTCTCTTCCTGTCCTTATAATGACCTCTCACTGGGACAGCTTGCCATTACTCACATATCTGTCTGTGTTTGTTGTGTCTTTTTTGGTCATGTTTTCCTGAGCACAAAGATCAGCAATCATCTCATCTGTCAGTCTCAGCCCTCGAACCTTTCATTAAAGAGATAATGTCCCATCGATTGACATAAAGGTTAGACCTAACAAAGTGTCAGTTACATCTCAATGTTTATTACACACACAAAATGCTATGCTGCAGACCAGAAACAGCAGAAATAAAATTCTGCACATGTATTGTCCTGTCTGTTGGGACCAACCAATCGGGACACTGCACTGACATCACAGAGAATCAGCCTAGAGTCAAAAGAAATGTCAGCACTTCTGTCCTGTCGCTGAGAGGAGGGGAAATGAGATATGGACCGAGCACATGAATCATATCTGAGACTTTTACATATAAGACTATAAAATCTACACATTTACTGCTGTATGCGGAGAAGATAACAAAAAAGAGAGCTCTGTATTGCTTCAATTCCTTCTAGTGAATCACATACTCACGACTGACGTCTTCAGGGCTCCAAACATTAAAACTGTCTGAATTTGTTTTGATCTAAAAATGATTTCCTTCAGCAATTTAAAACCTGTCTGAACAAGAGCGTTTTCCACCACATATCAGGAAACAGATCAAAGCACACAATGACAGTGTGGAATCTTTTGTGTTTGTGTCATGCATAATGCGTCTGCTTGGTGACAGGTCATTTCTGTGTAATTATGACAGCTGTGGTTGGTTACGGCCATTTGGGTGACATAGGGTGTCAGCATACCGCAGCACCCGAACTGCCATATCTGTGATATAATGGGTTATTTACACTGATGGGGGGGGGGGGGGGGGGG
>NW_015540892.1:2273075-2277481 GCF_001515605.1 Sinocyclocheilus anshuiensis
GTTATTAAAAGAAAAGACGATGAGAAAAAAAGACGAGTTTTCAAAAAAGAAAACAGATAAAACAAAGTCAATGGAAAAAGAGAGAAAACAACAGTACACTATAAAAACAATTGATGTTCATGGAAGTTAACTGACAACAACTGGCTTTTTAGAATGAATTTAGAATTTTTTTAAATGTTCCCTTTATACACTACCTTCAAAGGTATGGGGTCAGTAGATTTTATTTATTTACACTGAACAAAATTATAAACGCAACACTTCTGTTTTTGCCCCCATTTTTCATGAGCTGAACTCAAGTGTTGCGTTTATAATTTTGTTCAGTGTATTTATTGAAATAAGTTATTTGATGAAAAATACAGCACAAAGAGTAAAATTGTGAAATTGTATTACATTAATTAAATGTATTTATTAATTTATGAATACATTTGTAATTTATTCATGTGATGGCAAAGCTGAATTTTCAGCAGCCATTACTCCATTCTTCAGTGTCACATGATCCTTCAGAAATCATTCTAATACGTAATAATTCATTGATGTTAACGTTTTTTTGTTTGTTTGTTTTTTGGAAACAGATAAATTTTTCTTCTGGATTTGTTGAAGAATAGAATGCTCAAAAGAACAGCATTTAAACAAGTAAGTACAGTAAATCTTATTGACCCTAAACTTCTGAGTGGTTCTGAGTAAAGGACATAAGAGACTAACTAACCTACTATGCTTGTTGGTTTAACCAAGAAAAAAAACTACATGAATATATAGTAAATAATCATTAACCAATAAAACTTAAAATATTCAAGTCTTTGGTTATTTTATCAACATTATTTATAGTTCTAAGAATCACTGTACAAAAAGAGACACTTTTATATAGAACAATGAAACTGAGGCAAATCTGCCACGGCACTTAGTTGATTAATTATTCTCAGTCAAAAACATATCGGTGCTGTCAGGCTTATCACAATAAACAAATATGGACAGAGCAAAGATAATTTAATTAAAATGTTTCTGACCCCAGCAGATTTCTTGGAATTGAAAGAAATGTCACCCACAAGTCACCCATTCTACATACTGTACATACTAACATACTACTAGAGAGACTGGAAAACTGGGTCTGGCTTTCTGGGATGGTAATCAAATGGTTCAGGTCATACTTAGAAGGGAGAGGTTATTATGTGAGTATAGGAGAGCATAAGTCTAAGTGGACGTCCATGACATGCGGAGTCCCACAAGGCTCAATTCTTGCACTGCTCTTGTTTAGCCTGTATATGCTCCCACTAAGTCAAATAATGAGAAAGAACCAAATTGCCTATCACAGCTATGCTGATGATACCCAGATTTACCTAGCCTTATCACCAAATGACTACAGCCCCATTGACTCCCTCTGCCAATGCATTGATGAAATTAACAGTTGGATATGCCAGAACTTTCTTCAGTTAAACAAGGAAAAAACTGAAGTCATTGCATTTGGAAACAAAGATGAAGTTCTCAAGGTGAATGCATACCTTGACTCTAGGGGTCTAACAACTAAAAATCAAGTCAGGAATCTTGGTGTGATTCTGGAGACAGACCTTAGTTTCAGTAGTCATGTCAAAGCAGTAACTAAATCAGCATACTATCATCTCAAAAACATTGCAAGAATTAGATGTTTTGTTTCCAGTCAAGACTTGGAGAAACTTGTTCATGCCTTTATCCCCAGCAGGGTCGACTACTGTAATGGTCTTCCAGAAGAGATCAGATGTGCTAAAACATTAGTCACATTGAAATGCAGACTCAAAACTCATCTGTTTAGCTGTGCGTTTATTGAATGAGCTCTGTGCAATGTCAGAACTGATTGCACTATATTTTATGTATAATCCTTTTCTATACTTAGTTTTAAATTCATTTTAAACCTCTTAAATCAAATTTTAAATCATTTTCAAAGTTTTTAAATTCCTTGTTTTATTGTTGTGATTATTTTTTTTATTATTATTTTCTTTTCTTTTATGTAAAGCACTTTGAATTACCATTGTGTATGAAATGTGCTATATAAATAAATTTGCCTTGCCTTGCCTTGCCATTCTGATTTTTAACGAAATGACAGCATGTTGGTTTATTAACAAGCAATAATAACATGTTCTACAATAAACAAATTAATATTTAATCCAATTCTATTTACTGCTTTGTTCATATCTCCGTGGTTACATATCTTCTCTGATATATTTGATGTTGACAGTTTTGGCGAGTAAACAGATGAGCGTGATTGTGTGATATTTATCTAACGAGTCTGATATATTGTGCCGTCATTACAATTTATTTTCGAGTGTGTGGTTAAATGCTCGCACATGCTTCATCAAACAAGCAATCAGAATTGAGGAGCAGAAAATCTGTTCAGGCAGTTAGTTTGCGCATTAAGACTGTTTACACAGAGAATGTCAATAAACCACTTTAGATGCCACGCAAAAATAAATTTCAATCCATCGATGAGTCTTGAAAAACATAAAATGTCATGTGTTCATTTTCATCAATATTCCATAAAAATGTCAATGTGCCAAAAAAGGCTTGAACACTGTACAACAGAATAAAATCTCTGGACACCTCAGATAATGAAAGATGATTAGACGTTAATGAGATGCCAATTGAAAATGATTGTATTAATAAAAGGGAAGTGATTTCCTTTTATCTCAAGCACTCTTTGATGGAGATGTGATTAGTGTTTTAAATCATCTAAAGGCAGTGGTAGAGTTCATCAGATCTCTCTCACACGCTTGCTTAGTATCTATCTATCCATCTCTTTCTCTCTCATCCTCTTGATGCCCCTCAATTTGCATGTTGCTGAGTAATGGGAAACGTTACATTTATACTAAAGCAACTTCAAACACGCAATTGATTTTAGAGCAAGCCCAGAATGTAATCTCTAAATCCTGTTGCTATACTGATTTTGCCTTTGAAGTTGTCACGAACGAAGAGAACCATCTATGAGGAATCATCATAATTCCAAAGACCAAAACAGAGGGAAAGGACAGGATCCGGGATTAACTGCTGCCCTGCTATTGCTACTGCAACTGGGACAATCATACAGCAATAAAAAAGCCAAATTAATACATTTTGTGATTTCATCCCTAGAGCTATAATCATTATATAGTACTGTTTTTGCTGATATATTTCCACGACTGTGTTCGCAGGGAGATGAAATGACAATGACCACTATGTGATTTCAATTATGTTATTAAAGTCATACGGTGTGCATTTTGCAAAACTGACCTGCATTTAACCTTCTGAGGATTTGTTCTTTATTTCTCTTTATTGCTCCATCTCTTTATAATCTGCCCATTTTCATCATCTCTATCTCAGTTTTTTCATATTTATCATTTCTATCTCAAATCACTTTTTCTTGAGACTACAGCATCCATAACTCTATAGTTAGAGAAGAGATAAATAAAATCATTCTGAGAGAATGTTGCTTTGTTTTTGAAATCAAAATTGTTTTTTATGTCTCTTATGCTCACCAAGGCTGCATTTATATGATAAAAAATGCAGTTATAACAGTACTACTGTGAAATATTACAATTTAAACTGTTTTATATTTGAATATATTCCAAAATATTTTATTTAATTTATTCCTGTGATGCAAAGCTGAATTTTCAGCAGCCATTACTCCAGTCTTCAGAGTCTGTATTCAAAAGTTGTGGGTAAGTGCGGTAAAAAAGAAACAAAATAATACTATTCAGCAAAGATGCATTAATTTGATCAAAAGTGACAGTAAAGACATTTATAATGATGCAAAAAAATATATATCTCAAATAAATGATGTTTATTGAACATTCTATTCATCAAAGAATCCTGAAAAAGATGTATCACAGTTTCCACAAAAATATTAATCCGCAAAAAATAATAATAATTAGTTGAGCACCAAATCAACATATTCTGAAGGATTATGGGACACTGAAGACTAAAGTAATGGCTGATAAAGAAAATAAAAATAAAATCAGCTTTGCCATCACAGGAATAAATGGCATTTTAAAATATATATAAATGTATATATCAAATAGAAAACACTTATTTCACAATTAAGTTTCACAATATGCTGTTTTACTGTATTTTTGATTAAATTGACTTTTTTTCAAAAAACATCTACAAATCGTAATTATTCCAAAATTTTGGCCGCCAGTATATAAAATATATCAATATATTATCATTTATTTATTATAAAATATGTATTATTTGTTCAATAATGTATTATTTTTTATAATTAAGGTTTAAAGGAACACTCCACTATTTTTGAAAATAGGCTCATTTTCCAACTCCCCTAGAGTTAAACAGTTGAGTTTTACCGTTTTCAAATCAATTCAGCCTCTGGGTCTGGCAGTAGCACTTTTAGCTGTAGCTTAGCATAGATCATTGAATCTGATTAGACCATTAGCATCTCGCTCAAA
>NW_015540892.1:2277770-2297123 GCF_001515605.1 Sinocyclocheilus anshuiensis
CTGCCGTACCATGGGTGCAGCAGGCGCAATGATATTACACAGTGCCTGAAAATAGTTCCCAGCTAGGAAACTTCCAATAAGCCTATTTTCAGGAGCTGCATTTTTTTAAATAGGAAAAATATAGAAACTCTTTGGTCATTTTTGAGCGAGATGCTAACGGTCTAATCAGATTCAATGATCTATGCTAAGCTACAGCTAAAAGTGCTACCGCCAGACCCGGAGATCGGCTGAATGGATTCGAAAACGGTAAAACTCAACTGTTTAACTCTAGGGGAGTTGGAAAATGAGCCTATTTTCAAAAATAGTGGAGTGTTCCTTTAAGGGTGCACACAAACTATGAGGTTTTAGTATGTATGCAACATAAGAAGTGGGTGTGAAAACCAGGTGAGATCAGTGTCTCCCTCACAGGCGTAATGCAAAAATAACTCAGTAATGCAATAAGCTTGTCTCAGGGACTTACCTAGTCACTAATGCTCTCACAGATCCTGCTGAACCAATCAGAGACACAATGAGTCAAAACACCAATCATCTACCACATCACTGATTTAATTCTACATAGCTTGATATTGGCTATGAGAATCAATATAAGTATACTGTAGAGTGCTCAGTGTGCATAAACAATGTGTAGATTACACACCACACCAGTCATCATCTGAGTGAATAACTGGGAAATAAGCACCTGAAAGCTTGCTGTTTCAGCTCACTTTGTGTCTTAAATTATGCACACATGCACTGTACTCTGAACACGTGTTATTTTATAAAATACAACGTATAAATATTTCACGAGTTATTCTGTGCTCCTTTTAAACACAAAGTCTGTTGCAAATTGAAACACAAACGTACAATAAACACACTGATTTATTAATGTGTAACTAAAGACTATTTTATTATAAAAAAGCCTAAAATGTCCTACATACTAAGACATACAAGAAAATATTCACACTTCAGTAGCTGCAAATGCAAACAATGATTTCAGGTTTTGAAAAAAAAAAGCTGCACAAACTAATGAAATGAAAGAAAGTCTTTAAATTAAAGTTTTTAAATGAAAGACGTGACCCTCAAGCAGTTAACACTTGTGATGTGCAATGCAAATTGTGTAAAAATGGATGTGACACACAAACACTAATTGTTTGAGTTATGTCAGAGACTAAACATATATTCACTTGATAGTTGGGGAGGATCAAGGGAAACGAGAAGAGAGTAGCTGCTACTAACTTTTATCTGTTTCCTTTTTGGACTTTTAGTTTACTTCAGAAGAATATATATATATATATATATATATCAATCATTTTACACTCGCAAGTGTACTTTATAGTTGTATATGAGGCGAGAAGATGCAGATAAACACAGCTTTGCTGATATATGGCCTTCTGCAAGTAATATTAATACAAAAGTCAGTTAGACCATACCAATTCGCATTGGTGCATCAGCATAAAAATTAACGATGCAATGCATCGATTTAAAAAAGTGTGCATCAGATACAAGTTGGCATTTGTATCATGATGCATCGTTTGTAACATATTTGCATTGGTAAAAATCTATTTATTTATATATGAAGAGTTTGGTTCCAAAACGCTATAAATCCATTTTGATTAATTTGAGTAAAAATGTGTTTTCCTTCAAACAAAACAGTCAATGAAGACGAAGAAGAGAATTATGTAATGCTCCCGGCGCCTATTTATACTTTAGTCGCACCGGTAGTGACGTCATGGCTGTCGCCGGCCAACGAGTTGGTGTTTTTTCAATGTATGCTTCAGACACGGGTCACGACGAGGCGTTCCCCATAGCGCCCCCTAGAGGACGCAGTTCGAAGTTCCCATGAAAGGGAACCACTATTTTCTGTTTCAAACTTTCACATAGCATCTTTTTCCCAAAATGCAATAAATCCATGACACTTTTTTTTCTTCAAAATGCAATAAATCCATTGAATCAATATAAAAGTTATATTTCATATTGAAACTGTTGAAAATACACAACATAGTAAGTTGATCCACATATGACAGCCTCTGAACTTGGTCACTACTAATCTTATATACAGGCACTGGACTAAAAATACATTCAGTCAGTCATCGCTCCCAAAATGAATTCAACGGGTCATCTTGTTAATGCTATAAATTAATTACAACAATAAAAGAAAATTTCATGAACATACATGAACAACAATATCACATTAAACCACAGAAATTCCAAAATTACATTTCCCTTACATTCAACTTCCAAAAGTGCATTCATCTTTGCCATGTTACATTCATTTAGTTGACTAGTGCTATATGCTGTATTAACAAAAACATTAATGGCATAAATAAAAACACTTACACTGACAAGCTATGCAATATCACGTTTTGGAATCAAACTCTTCATATACTCATTAGAAGATGTGCTATACTTTTATTGTTTATGTTGTGACCAATATTTTACATGTAGATTGATTTTTCCTGATTTCTCTAAACTGTTTCTCAAGCGCGTTCTCTCATCACTACTGCTTCGTTAATATGACGTATCACAACCGTCATAATGTAAGGAGTTAGAAGGCACTTAAGTTAATTTATGATTTGCTGTCTGTCTGAACCAAAGAAATAAATGTGAACTATTTACCATATTGAATTGCATAGCATAATATTGTTTCCATTGCATCATATTGCATTGAATTGCATTGTATATCGAATCGAAATCGGATCACACTACATCGTAATAGGGGTAAATCGTATCAAGGTTTCTAGGTTAGACTCCTCCCCATTAAACACTAGAATGAGATGGCCTAATAAGTCCAAATGCAAAGTCAGAAATGTTTCCAACTCGTGGTCATGGCATTAAAATATTATTAAAAATTAATTTGGGAAAATACTTGAATTCAAAAATATGTATGCATTTCTATTAATGCAGAACAGTCATTGAAAACTGTTTGGTTTCCCAGAGGTTAACATGGGCAGTATCATGTGATTAATTTTACAATAAACTTTTTTTTTCTTCGTTTTTTGTTGGCCTTATGGGTAACCTTATGGGTAGCGCGCCGTCATTTAGCACCGTTGCGCTTTGGGCATCCCGAGTTTGAGTCCTGGCTCGTGGAACTTTCCCGATCCCATCCCCCTCTCTCTCTCTCATTTTCCTTACCGTCTGTCCTATCATAATAAAGATCAAATAAAATTTTTTATTTATTAAAAATAAATCTTTAAAAAAAAATTCTTGCACTGGAGAATGAAATTTATAAGCTAAATTTTTGCCAGTTCTTTTTCATGAATTGGAATGTGTGCAAAAGATTATGGGTGATTGGAGGACATGAAGGATACACTTGAAGCATCCTTCAAAAAATGCAGAAAGGATGCAAATTTCCAATTAAGAAACACCCAAAGGCAATCACTTGTTTTGTTCCTTAATGAATTAGCGTTTTGAATGAATCAGTTGAACATATTATTCAGTGACTCACTCAAAGACAGTTCCTTGTTGCCACCTACTGGTGTAATGACATAACCTGATTAGTTTTGACACAAGCAGTGAAAAGTCAGATCTGTTGGACCAATCAGGTTAGTATGGAAGCCCATTTCCGCCACGTAAGAAAAAAATGAATGCCTTAAAAATTCAAAATTATGACATAAATCGAAATTATGACTTTAAAAGTCATAATTACGATATAAAAATTCAAAATTATGACTTACTAAGTAGACATTCTGACTTTACCAGTCGAAATTGACATAATGACTTTATAAACACATTGGTCACAGGAAAGTGGTCTATAATGATAAACGGTACAGTCTGAAACGAGTTAATTTGGTGTAAAACAGTTTGGAGGACCAAGTTCAACACACACCTTATTAATAAAGCATATACCATTAACAGACAAGCAGAATATAGCCCATAATATGAACGCAACGCGCCGAGTTACACGTTAAGCATTTTCTTGGGGTAGAACAGGAAATAAATCAATAAATATACAGTATATGTTTATATATAATATATACACACTGTATGTATGTATATGTGTGTGTATATATATATATATATATATACACACACATATATATATATATATGAACGCAACACACGCAAAGTCTCACGTTAAGCCTTTATTCTTTATAACAGATTTCTATGGGAGGAAAGCACTTAAATTCAGCGCGCTGCGTTCATATTCCTGGTTCATCTGCTTGCCTTTTAATACATTTTAATAATCTGAATACTAGATGTGTTTTTTATATCACTGTCTCCTTCCACTAAGCCATGTTAAGTGTTTTCTACCCCAAGAAAACGCTTAATGTGCAACTAAGCGCGTTGCGTTCATATTCTGGGCTATAGTCTATTCTACTGGTATGTACTGGACCTGGTCCTCCAAACAGTTTTTAGCCAAATTACTTGTACTTTAGGAATAATAACGAAATCACAGTCTACCAGAAAGCCAGAGACTCTTACAGCAGACCTGCCTATATAGGAGAAAGACTAATATATGGACAAAGTAGTATATCAGGGGTGGCGAACGTCGGTCCTGGAGAGCCGCAGCCCTGTAGAATTTCGCTTCAACCCTAATCAAACACACCTGAACAAGCTAATCAAGGTCTAAAGGCTTACTACAAAGCTACAGGCAGGTGAGTTTTAATTAGGGTTGGAGCTGAACTCTGCAGGGCTGCGGCTCTCCAGGACCGGAGTTCGCCACCCCTGTAGTATATGAACTGAGTACCATAATGTGCCATTTTAGTCCTTGGGATTACTCTGTGGAAAATGTGTTATCTAATGTTTTAAAGTATAAGTACAAATTAATGTTTGTAATTATTTATATACATATATTAATCCAAAGTCCCAAACTAAAAAAAACTGAAAGCAGAATGTCTGACTGTGTTCAAATTAAAAAGGGATGCATTTTGAAAATATTTAATTTCAATTTCAAGCATGTAATAAAAATTGAGCAAATTGAGCAAATTGAACTAGTTTAAACCTGTCAGGTCTGCACTGTCCAATTGAAGGCCTAAACTTGCAGGGCTGCGGCTTTCCAGGACCGGAGTTCGCCACCCCTGTAGTATATGAACTGAGTACCATAATGTGCCATTTTAGTCCTTGGGATTACTCTGTGGAAAATGTGTTATCTAATGTTTTAAAGTATAAGTACAAATTAATGTTTGTAATTATTTATATACATATATTAATCCAAAGTCCCAAACTAAAAAAAACTGAAAGCAGAATGTCTGACTGTGTTCAAATTAAAAAGGGATGCATTTTGAAAATATTTAATTTCAATTTCAAGCATGTAATAAAAATTGAGCAAATTGAGCAAATTGAACTAGTTTAAACCTGTCAGGTCTGCACTGTCCAATTGAAGGCCTAAACTGATTCAGTGATTCAAAAACTCACTCAAAAAACAAAGATATTCATTTGTCACCACCTACTGGCATAAAGATGTAATCAGCAAAAATGGTCACTTACAATTACATTTAGTCATTTAGCAGACACTTTTATCCAAAGCAACTTACAAATGAAGACAATAAAAGCAGTCAAAACTAACAAAAGAGCAACTCAAAAAACATAAAAGATATTCATTTGTCACCACCTACTGGCATAAAGATGTAATTAGCAAAAATGGTCACTTAATGTGTGAGTGAATTAATCAGAACAAATCTTTTTAATTGCAAGTTCAAGAGAAGTCAGTGGGAAAACGTTTACGTGGCTTTGTGGAAGGAGACGGTGATATAAAAAAAAAAACACATCTATTATTCAGTTTATTAAAAATATAAACTATGTGTACAGGTGAGCGGATGATCCCGGAATATGAACGCTACGTGCTGAATTTAAGCACTTTCCTCCCATAGAAAACTGTTATAAAGAATAAACACTTAAAGGGTTAGTTCCCCCAAAAATGAAAATTAGCCCGCAAATTACAAATGACCCTCAAGTCATCCTAGGTGTATATAACTTTTCAGACGAATCCAGTCGGAGTTATATTAAAAATTGTCTTTGATAGATATTTTAGTTTGAAGCCAGTTTGTTTGTTATAAAGCAAAAAGCCAATAAATAAATGTGCTTAAATATCATTATCAGAATCAGCCAATTTGCTATTTAAAAAAGAAAGAAAGAAAAGAAAATCTGAATTCTGAATCAGCTATGATCGGAGCATACTAAGTAAATTACTAAGTATTACAAAATACTAAGTAAAAGGCCTCAAATTTGAAGTACAATCTGGGATGTCTTTTTCTATCAATTCTTCAATAGGTAGATCTTGTCTTTCATAAAGGCCGAGGTCAGGGATCTTGGGCCTAAAAAGGTTGGTGACCACTGCCCTAAAGCGTGCCGTGACTTTTCTGGAGGCTCATTGAGATGAATGGGGAAAGTCACGTGAGAGGAGGCAATGCCTCCATCGCGCAATAATTGGATATGATCGGTTATGATTAAATGTGATTGGTTCGTGTGATAAATCCCGCCTCTTGTTTTCGTGCAAGCTCTCGGTCTGAATGAAGAAAATTATGGCGTTATTGACTAATTATAAAGTAAGTAAACAAATATCCCACTTGGATACCACTAGCCTACATTGTGTCACGTCAAAATAAATGACTGCATCAGTTTTTAGTGAGCATTCAGCGTGATGAAATTAAAGATTTATCTTTGTGTCTGTGGCAGTGTTTACAGAGCTTTTATGACGATGATCCGAAATAAGTTGACTATTAAAACACCACCGCACGCCACTGATATATATGATATATATGATTCATATATATATGAAGAGTTCAGATGCAAATTTTCTTCTAAAATTGAAATAGGAGCCTGATAAAAGTGCTAATTTTAGAAGAAAATTTCAAGGCTTTCGCATCTGAACTCTTCACACACACACACACACACACATATACTGTATATTTATTTATTTATTTCACGTTCTACCACAATAAAATGCTTAACATGCAACTCAGCGTGTTGCGTTCATATTCTGGGCTATATTCTGCTTGTCTGTTAATGATATGCTTTATTAATAAGGTGTGTATTGAACTTTGTCCCCCAAACTGCCAAATTAACTCGTTTCAGAATGTTTCCGTTTACCATTATAGACCACTATCCTGTGACCAATGTGTTTATAAAGTCATTAAGTCAATTACAACTTGTAAAGTTAAAGTTAATTTCGACTTTTTATCTCATAATTTTGACGTTTGACGTCATAATTATGACTTGTCATTATTTCGACTTTGATTTTTTTTAAGTCATCATTTCGACTTTTAATCTCATAATTTAGATTTTTGAAGTCATAATTTCGACTTTTTAAATCAAAATTTCGAATTTTTATCTCATAATTTCGACAAAGTCATAATTTCAACTTTTTATCTCGTAATTATAACTTAAGTATGTCATAATTTTGACTTTTTAAGGCATTAATTTTTTTCTTACGTGGCGGAAATGGGCTTCCATAGGTTAGAGTACTGAACTGATTGTTGTATCTATAGTGAAATGTAAAGACAATTAGTCCTTTTTTCTTCAGTTTCTTGTGCACTTTACTGTCTCATTTTCACATTGCTATGTTACTATGTTAATTAAAATCTCTAAAATACAAAGCACTTTGAAGTTGAACAGTAAATCTGTTCATCTTAAAAATTGTAAACTTGTACAGTCATTCTTTGTTTTAATTCACATAGCAAACTCACTTTGAGAGGACAGACAATTAAATTAATTTATTACAATAAATTACTGCAATAAAGTCATATGTCAATCATTCAAAACTATACAAAAATCTCAAATGGCATTTGTGTCAAGATTAAAAAAGAATATCAAGATTATCTATTATTTTCCTAAAACGAAACTGATAGTGTTTGGCAACCTTGCTATGTGAAACTCATAACTATTCACAAATTAAAACATCACAGAACATTTTGATAAACCTCCTCTGCCAAATCAAAAACAAAAACAAAAGAACAGCAGTCCAACACAGTTCACTTTCGTGACGTTAATCGGAAGAAATGATTCACATTCCCTGGACTTAGACCAGAAGCCCTCAATTACTCCTCCATGTAAAAACCTGTTTCTGAGATGAGAAATAAAACTTTAAAAAATGTAAGTAAAATCTGTTTCTTTGGTTGGAAAATTAAGGAAATGAAACATTATCTCAGTTTGATGTCTCATGTTTGAACTAACTGAACTGTAAAAGCTCTGTGAAAGCCAAAGAGTTTGTTAACATCACCCACTGCGTACACATTAGTCATCCGCAGTCTGAGACTACAGCTGACATATCTGCTGCTGGGAGATTTTGTTGTTTTCTTTTCTTTTTTTTTTTAACTACATTAGAGATAAAGTCATATATTTCAGAGGAAACATAGATGAATGGAGAAAGACAGAGAAGAGAGGAAAGAATGTGTTAAGTGAAGTAACTGTTTATGGTATATCACATCTGAGATCTGTAAGTTATTTGATTTTGTGTGAACAAAAAAAAACATGTTTATGTTCATGCATGTAATAAGATTTTTGTTGAATGCGAGAGAATCTTGCTTTAAATTTATGGTCAGCATAAGTGTTTCAGTGGCAAGTATGTGTGAGTGATTAGCTAAATCCAGTGAGTGGCAGGAAGGAGCCATCCATTGCCATCTCAGTGGCAGGGAGTTCTGATGAATGTTTCATGCGAGTTTCACTAATCTATGCCACTCTATTGTGGAAAATCAAGCATGCAAAATTATTACCGAGCTAAAGGATGGAGGGAAAAGGGAGAACTGATCCATTGACCTCCAGTGGGCTTGTTTATTCTTGTTCCCCCAAGGTCGTTGTGTGGTCATTATTTACAGAAATGATTACTGCTGACTTTCTTGTATGCCAAAAATAGCAATTACATTTATCTCTGACAACTGGGATGTTGCAACCTTCCCACCTGAACCACTGGCTGCTTAAAAAAATTCGACTGGTCTGATTTGAATGGAAATAGAATGGAAATGCAAATTGGAAGTGTTTTCTGAGTGGCACTGTATAAGCAAACTGGTCTACATATAATGCATTTTGACTACTGGGTGAATAATATCATACCATTACAAAGCATCTAATTATTGTTGAGTGCATGAAAATTAGATCTGTATCTGTATGGGGAAATTATGTAACAAGTTTTCATTTCTCTTCTAGTTAAAGGGGAAACTACAGATGTACAGAGCTACTGACAGACATGAAAAAAACAGTGGTGGCATTTTATGATACAAGAATATTTCACCCTTATGCAAAGAAATCCTTATATATTGTCATCGATGTATTCAATTATTTAATATATATTAAAAATATATGCAATAATATATTACAATATATTGAGTAATAAGGAACTGCCACTTTTTAAATACTGAAAATAATAACAATATATTTTCTTCTATACATTGTAATGTATGTAATTTTGTATTCAGTAATACATGTAATAAAATCTAGTACCGTTCGTATATAAATATATTTGATATATATGTACTACAGTATCTCACAGAAGTGAGTACACCCCTCACATTTTTGTAAATATTTTATTATATCTTTTCATGTGACAACACTGAAGAAATGACACTTTGCTACAATGTAAAGTAGTGAGTGTACAGCTTGTATAACAGTGTAAATTTGCTGTCCCCTCAAAATAATTCAACACACAGCCATTAATGTCTAAACCGCTGGCCACAAAAGTGAGTACACCCCTAAGTGAAAATGTCCAAATTGGGCCCAATTAGCCATTTTCTCTCCCCGGTGTCATGTGACTCATTAGTGTTACAAGGTCTCAGGTGTGAATGGGGAGCAGGTGTGTTAAATTTGGTGTTATCGCTCTCACTCTCTCATACTGGTCACTGGAAGTTCAACATGGCACCTCATGGCAAAGAACTCTCTGAGGATCATTTCTTCAGTGTTGTCACATGAAAAGATATAATAAAATATTTACAAAAATGTGAGGGGTGTACTCACTTCTGTGAGATACTGTATATGTATTTACATACATGTATGTGAAACAAACAACTATGAGGGAAATGTATATGTGATGTGTGTGTGTATATATATATATAACATTTTCCATCCAATTGTCCAAAAAACCCTGAAATATACCTTACTATTTATTTTCAGTATAGGCACATTTTAATAGGCTACATCACATATATTTTCGATATGAAATGTGTAATGTAAACAATAAATTGAAATATCAGTAAGTTTATAGCTGTATCTAAACACGTGTTAACTCATGAAAGAGAAATTAAATAATCGAGTGCTTCATTAAAGCGAGGAAAAAATGTAGTGCAGGTTTGTCTTCATTGTGATATATTTACATACATGGTCCACGCAAATATTTCAGTACATAAAAAATGTATATAATAAAACAAAATATAAGCACTGTAGTTTCCTGTATGTAAATGTATCATTTAATATAGCTTTATATATTCCAGAATATTCTTATATGTTTTGTAAGGGCAGGAGCATTAGTGTCACAAGAGGTGTACTCTAGATTTCTGGTTGGTTGTTTGGAATATTTAAGACATGTATTTACATAAATATTTAAATAAATATGTATTTAAGATGCATTTTGAAACAAAAAGATAAAATAAGGCATTATTATTATTATGCCTATCGTTCTTATTATTATTTCATGCACCTGAAAATTACATGTTTAGCTTTAAGTGGCAAAAATGTATCCTGTTTAAACTGACATAGTTATAAGGTGTTCATTGATTCTAAATAACATGATGGTCATTCATTAGAAGTGCCAGGTGGACTGCATAAGGTTGGATAATAACACACATTCTTTTTTTGGTCAGTGAGGGTGTCAACAAAGAGTTCATGCACAGTTTGTCACCCTTAAGCCTTTGCAGCAGTCTATTTTTGGTACTGAAAAAAATTATAATAATTTTAAAGGCTCTGTAATCGGTTCATTCTAAGATATGGACAACCAGACAGGTGCAATTTTTGTGTAAGAGCCATTAAAATGGCCATTACGATCTCCGAAGACAGGAGAACAGATAGATCAACTTGTAACTTACAGAGCATTTAGCTTGTAGAGAAGTCTATCTCACATCTCTACTCTATGAATATTAATCTAAAAAGCTTGAGATGGTTGAAAAAAATGAAGGCACATTTATTCAGCACTAGATCATCCAGTAAATAAACAGACACAAAAACTACCCAGATAACAATAGTTTATGCTTACATCTGGCACTTCTGGTTAGCGTCAGATGTGACTGTGGTTTACAGTAACACAGAACAGACTTTTGACTAAAGCATTATTCTCAACATGAACTGTTCGATTTCACAGGAAAAGGATGATCCAATACTGTATAGAAACCATCAATCATTGTTCCTTTTTTTTACATGACAGGCAGGCACATTTTAAAATAGATAGGCTGTCATAGCTTATTCCAATAATGGCACAACAATCTGAGCAATTGATTGTATTGACGACACAGAAGATTTTTATGTTCAGTGTGTCTCACACAGAACTTCTTTCCATTTGAAAGCACAAATTTACAGACAATAAAATTCATTTTGACAGAATGCAGTTATGACCTAATTTTTAAATAACAAATACTATAGCAGCACTATTTCATCTCTGTGCACTGAGATATCTACAGATGCATTACTGCATCAAGCAACCTCAGATTCCGCAGACTTTAAGACTATAACATCCTGCTGCAATGTCAGAACATAACAAGGGCTTTATGTCAAATCTATGATGTGTTAACCTCGCAGGTACTGTATTAAATGTGTTTCGGCACTACTACATGACCGGTTGACAAAACAGGAAATCATAACTGAGCAACAAAGGAACCTAATAAGGATGATTCAAGATCTGAAGACATCAGAGAGATCACAGCTGCTAGTGACTTCTTAAAAAGCATTAACGTTAAACTAAATAAAATGTCAACAGAACAACCATACCACAACACTGAAAACTAACTAACAAGCACCAAATGTGAGTAAAAATTGGCTTTGGTAATTGGATAACACAGCAACTGGCAGCAGTTTTAGCAATTGCAAAATAATAAAGGGGTTAAACCCCAATGTGCAAGCAAGTCTGATTACCATTACATTTGTTCTGATGTATCTAAATGAGTAAATCAAGCCAAAGAAATACAAACAGACAGACACTAGGTGTCAAGCTAAAAATCTTTTTTTCCCATTATAATTGTCACGGAAACGGGTGTGTGGAGGCAGGCAGGACGACGAGGACGACAAGGATTCCAATAATGACATTTATTGTAGACACAACAAGGCAGGTTCAGGTAGGTGAGACACACACTCGGGGTAACATTAACAATCCTTCCTGGGCTATACTCGGGAACAGGAGCCCTTCCTGGGCTATACTCGGGAACAGGAGGCCTCCGTGGGCTGAACTCGGGAACAGGAGCCCTTCCCTGGGCTGAACTGGGGATAAGGAGCCCTTCCTGGGCTGAACTAAGGATTCCAATAATGACATTTATTGTAGACACAACAAGGCAGGTTCAGGTAGGTGAGACACACACTCAGGGTAACATTAACAATAACCGACACCAATGCTCAGACAGACAGGAACTAATATGGGGTGAATAATTAGAGGCAGACAGGTGAGCACAATGATGGTTATTAACTAATGATTAGACGGGCTAAACCAACACAAAGGGAAGAAACCACAACAAACAGTCCACAGGGGCGTTACAATAATGGGGCAATATAAAAATAAATAATAATGCAAATATAAAAAATAAAACAATCTCTAAAATAATATAACAAGTAAAATACACTTTAAGGTTACTACTTCCAAAGATTTTGTTAAATGCAAGCTTATTTAAAATACTCTAGATCTGTAGAATAGGATGTTAGTCTCTTGACTATAGCTCTCTAAGTACACATGGGAAATACTTTAATAAGCGCAGGTTACAATGTCAATCACTGAAAAACAGACTGTCAGCAATATGCACAAAACTGCAGCAATTTGGATGCGCATATCCATATGAAAAGAGAAACCAGAAATTCTGGTAACTCCCGGGTAATGGGGCACAATGAAAATGTATACACACTGGCAAACAAATTTGTGAACAGGATAATAAAGTAAATCACCTGCCTAAGCCTTCACTGAATCCCATGAAATCACACAGTAAATGATTATATTTTAAAACTCTACATAAGAAACCAAGACTAAACAGAGTGAAGGAGGTAGCAGAGAAGAGAAAAGGAGTAAATTAGTTATATGAGGAGGGCTCGAACTCTAGAGAGAGCTGATATCCTTGACAGAAGTCTCATGATCTATATCACGGATATCTCTCGTATCTAATCCTGTTTAGACTGATAGCAAGAGCCCTAAGAGGAAATTACTGACTGAATTGCAACAACAACAGCAAAACTAAGGAGAATTACACCATCGTGACAAGCAAAAATGTCAACGTAAGGGAAGGAACTTTCTTCAGAGAGTTGAGCACATGTTTCCTCAAGGCTGATTGGGCTAATGCAGGAATCATGTCGCTTGTCCCTCTCCTGAATTTTTCATCCATTCTCTGGCCAAAATAAGACTCGGCATCAGATGGGACAGACTATGATGTAACAGGAAAAGAAAAGGACGTAGAAAGCGGGGAGAGAGAAATGAGGCAGATCTCGAATTGAGATGGTGAATAACTGCATCGTTCTACTGTCTGTTGCCCCAGCATGGAGGTTAGACATAGATGGATGGGGCTTAATTTCCTCTTTCCAAACAAATCGTTTAGCTGTTAGCTGTCTCTAAGACTGAAGGAGGCATTATAAAATTTTGCTCAGAGTCACCAAACCAAGAGATGATTTTCAAGCCAAACAAATAATCCTGGTAGCCAATCATAGCCTGTGCTACTCACCACGCTGAAGTCTTCACTCGAGCAGTTCTGCCCGCTGAAGTTGCAACTCTTCAGCATGTCTTCCAGCTGGTGGCCAGTCCTCTGGAAAATGTCTAGCATGTCAGGGGGTGGGTACTGGAGCTCACTTGGCCGGTGTCCTTTCCGGCTCTTAGGCGGCAGGCCGGTGAGGTTAGCCAAGTGGTAGATGTCCGCGTCGGTGAGGGCTGAGAAGCGGAATCGGTTGACGTTGCAGAGCGTGATGGCCGGGAAGGTGAGCTCACGGCGGGTTTCTTCCCTCATAGCTGCGAGGTGGGGTCGCTCTAGATAAGTCGCCGTGCTCCATGTCGCCTGGTACAGGAAGAGACCAAGCGAGGCCAACAGTGCCAGTCCCCAGAGGGTCTGTCTGAAGCCCAAGCGCCCCGAGGTCCCCAACACCCGAGCCAGACCGTGCAGCGAAGAGGAGCTTGCAAAGGACGCCAGGTCAGCCATGCCTCCTTTTTGCCGCGGAAGGCCATCTAGCATAACGGTTCCGCCTCCTTCTGTCGAGGCCCCCTTGGCTTCGTCGCCCTCAGCAAACTTGATTTTACAAACAAATTCGATGGGCATGTGGTTGGCCAGGGCTGTCCTTTGCAAATGACTCTGATTCCTCCTGCTGATCTCTCCCTGAGCCTTTGCTCTTTTCCGTTTCACCAGTTATATTCTACCACGCTGTGGCTGTTAGAACATTTTTTTCCTAAATCTTCTTTCTCTGAGGTTGTTATTCTCTCCCGGACCCAGCTACGTTCCTATTTATAACAAATATTTCTCTTTTCAGTTTCACATTTATCAGCTCTGCATTCCTCACTTCATCTCTGTTTCAGTTTTCTGAAATTATGTTTCAGATTTCTTCACTTTTTCTACTCTGACCATCAGTCTCTCCTACCTCCGCACTTTTTCTTCAGATTCCCATCTCTCTCTTCTTCTCTTCAATCCTTTGCTTCCACTCTCTCCTTCTTTTCTCCTTGGTTTGTGCTGTGGTCTGCTGCTGTTTGAGGAGCAGAGTGCAGATGGTGAGAGGAGGTGCTTCGCTCGCCTTGTCAGTGCCCCAGGATGTGCCACAGCCGTAGACTCCAGAGAGAGAGTAGAGGTATGAGCTGGAGACTATGAGAGAAAGATGAGAGAGACACACACACACAAGTGAGTTCCACAGCTCTCCTCAGCTGCTCGCTGACGGCTGACGTAGATGCTGCCTGAACTCCTCTCGCACACTCAGGGAAAGAGAGTGAGAGAGCGATGGAGAGAGTAAGGGAACCGGAGAGAGCACTGATATGAAAGACAGGGAGAACAAATGCTGCCCTCTCTACATGCCCTACAAGAAAGAGGAGGGGAAGAGAGAGAAGTGGAAGTAGAGATATTTAATATTACATGAGCAGAGAAGGCAGGGGTTATTTCCCCTTCAGTGGAGAAGAGCCGTCCCAACCCACACTAAAGCTTTTATTTCTCTCACAGCAGCAGGTTGTTACATCCACTTACAGCGGTCACTCACTGTCTCCACCACAACACTCTCTTTCTTTTACTCTCCGTGCTCTTTCTTTATCTTTCTTTTACTCAGCAGGTGTGAATGTGACTGCACTGTAGGTAAAGTGGGGTGCAAGAATCCGCTTGAGAAAATGCATCACATTTGGTACGTCCTTCATGGTTTAAAGACACCACACTCAGCAAGTATGTTGCACAAATAAGGCTCACAACATGGTTTGTGAAAAGCACCATATAAATAAAAGTTGACTTGATCCATGCTTTCCAGCATGATTTGGCAATGTTCAAAAGAGCTTCTTGTGCTTTAACGGAGGCAAAAAAAACAAACATCTGACCATTTATACAAAGAAGTCCATATGGTGAATGTCAAAAATGTGTTTGATATGTTATGGTTAGCAACACAAGAATTTATAACTATTCTGTACAATTTACACATACATTTTTGTAAATTTGGACTATAGATTAATTGAATCTCAGTATAGATTAACTGAAAGCAGATAATGCTTAACAGCTTTAGAAATGTAAAACAACAACAAAAAATCCTTTATTATAATACTGTATATCTACTACATATAATACAAATGAATTTGTACAGGTACATGTTACAAAAATCTTAAGACACTAGTTTAATCCAAAATATAAAAAAAAAGGAATTGGAAGATCTTGTGCAATCATTTTAGTCACTATATAATATTATATACATGCTTTTGAACTGTTAATTCCATGAATCCGATATTATGTCAACCTATGATGATTTGCAAACATTTGTATGTCTCTAAAGTTGTTCATACGTAAAAGTTACATTACAAATGCTGTTAATATATGAATTTGGTATTTCTCAATGTCTAGGCAAATGTCTAGGTAGCTAGAACACACACTTTATACATGAATGTCTAATGATATTGCACTGAAACAGGGCAGAATGTTAAATATTTCTTTACTTTAGGTCATAACTTTTCTCTGTTTTACCATTTTTTAAATCCCAGTTTATCATTAGGTTTTTAAAAAAAAAAATCCTGTCAACTTTTTTAGCATCTGCTATATAAACAAATGTGAATGTATGTATCAAATGAAATGATATGCTGACTGTGTTTTATCTGTTTTTGAATATCTGCATTTATGTTCGTGCATGCACATGAGTCACTCTTCAAAAGTTGCATCTATTCCCAAGTTGTCTATTCCACTCTCCCCATGCGTGCTGTAGCCAAAGTGTTGTTTGTGCTGTTGTGTTAGAGAGTAACAATGTGAGACTAATGGTGGTGTTAATGAAGACCGAGAACATTGTAACGAGTGTGAGGCGACTCCTGAAGATCAATCTCCCTCCCTGCCGGAAAAAAGAGACTGACAGACCATTGATTAGATAGATGCGAGAACAAGTGATTAAGGAGTTGCGTGATCACACACAAACAAACGCACACACACATACCAAAGCTCAGCTGCACACTCTTAGTTTCTTTGGAAAAAGTCTACAAGTACATTAGATATGCATACCACAAAAATGAATGCAATAATCATCAATAGTCTTTTAAACTCAAAGATTCCTGACAAAAACAGAAATGAGAAGTATGAGAGAGAAAAGGAGCGATAAATAGTTAAGAACCATGAGGATGCTTTCTATGTACATAGTGAAATATAACACTGTGCTTAGAAAAGTGCTTTCAAACAACGTTGACTCGTCATCCGTCATCTAAAGGAAAATGCGTTGTGCAATATGCATTATATACAGTTCTGTACTACAACAAAACTGCCTACCTGACTTTTCTACTGAACAAATGCATCCATCTCAACAGAGAACGCATTAGATAATCGGAGGCCGCCGGGGTCTGCTTTCTGATGACCAGCTATTCAAAGGCAGCTCTGAGTTTTGAACAGAATTGGTCCTGTGAATCATAAAGTAATTTAGTCTGACAGCATTTAATTCATAGAAAAACACTGAGGTGGACCTTGGGGGTGAATTTTTGAGGACATTTTGACCGTGTCCCAATTTTGTTTAGTCTGAACATTAGAACAACTCTTGTCGACTTTTCTTTTGGAAAAAAAAAAAAGAGGCTGATTAGCAGCCTGTCTAACACACTCGAGACGTTCCAAAGCTTCAGTGGTGACAGACCTGAAGACAGAAAGTTCATCTTATATTCATGAAGAGATCTGAGAGCAAAAGAGAAGTGGTCCCATCATTTATCCTCGCTGTGAGGGGAATGTTACGTGTTGCGCTGCGGCATACAAACACGCAAAGACGTGTAACGAAGTCTTGACACACCAGGCGAATCTTTGAGTCTCACCAACCGTCTCATGAATTATTAATCTCCCCCCAGGAAGCAATGCTGACAGTGATCCACGCCTCTTCCCTCAACAAACACGTAATCATACACACACTCAGCTTGAGAAAGATTTAAGGTGAAAGTAAGTGCTGCTTCACTTCTCCTTCGCTCTGCTCTGATAGCGCCCCACTTCTGACTTCTTTCCACGCATCAACCACTCTAAGCCACTCCGACTGACAGAGAAGAAGTTTTAAATGCCTCTCACACATGATTTACTCTGCGATGACTCTCCCTGAACGGCTGTCCTCAAATATATTTGCTAAAAACAGAGTGAGAACATCAGATTTGGAGTGTGCTGTGTCTGTACTTCAGGTCTCAACAATGTAAATAAGAGATTAATGTAACGCTTTAGATTACAACCCGCAAAGAACTATGTAAGTATACGGAATTTACGGTGTACGTTTCTGTAATTATAGTGTACCTATAAAGAACATACGTGTAGGTATAAGGGAACAATGTGTTACGTTTGGGTAATAAGGGGGTAACAACCAGATATGCAACCTGCAAAGAACTGCGTAAGTAAACTGAAGTTACAGTGTAACTTTTTTGTAATTGGGCGTTTCTTCAACTAGGGGCACTTTTATCCTTGTTAAATTGAATACAAAAAACTTGTTCAAAAGTCACGTAACACAGTCTCATAAGTTTAAATAATTTGTCTAGTTTTAAGGTCTGTAAGAGGACAAACTTAGATTACAAGAGAAATTGTTAATATTTTACATTTTTTCCAACCTGCAATGAACAAATGTCATTTCCACCACATCTCAATATACAGCTGTTATTTAAAAATAGAATAACTTATGCCACTCAAGAATTGTCTAAGATCATTTTTGTAACTAGTTTTACCAGTTTTTCCACAATGTACAATAATTATACATTTGTCAATGAGATAAATTAACTGCCCTAAGGACCAAATGCTGAACTGTACACCTGTCACACTATGAAATGTAATATTGATTTGGGTAAGAGCTTATTAGAAAATAAACACCTTGAATTTTTATATTAAGTAGAGCATGATCTCATAAATTGTGGATACATTTTTAATGTGTGATGAGAACTTTTTAAATATTAAAAAAAAATGTGTGTGGTGATGGAAATAACAGGGTGTTGTGGAAATGACAATGAATTAACGTGAATGTAGAGAAACAGTAGAGATATTTATTAGAAAAATTCTTAAACTCATCACACTCATTAAACTCAATTCACAAAGTCATTAAACATAACCACACCTGTTTTTAGTGTAGTGCTGAGTTTGATGTATAAAACTGATTTGTCTCAAAGATAACGGTTACAGTGCATAACCGTTTTGATCCACGTCCTCAAGCACCATTTTGACTAACATATTTACCGCTCATCGGTCACTGCTCAATGTTGTGAGAACATACTCGGACAAAACCCTCCAGTTTTAAAAGAACACATTCCAGTCAGTTTCAAAAATCTCTCTCCTCTTCGTGTCGATTAGTTTTCTTGTATTTTCTACACATATTCCTGTCATGAGTGCCGCAAACACGGATAGACTCGTCTCATGCGCCATTCCAGCTGTTTCCAGTTCGCGCTCACCACATTCACTGCTGCAGTTTTAAAGGAACACACTCCAGACAGTTTCAAAGTTGTCCCTTGTCTGCGCTTCGATTCGTTTTCTCCTATTTTCCACACATGTTCCCGTCTTAAGCACCACATTCACGGATTTCGTCGCACACAGAGCCGTTCACGTTTGAACTCACATGACTTGCTGCATGCTCTCATTCACGTCCTCCACATTCATAACCCAGCAACATCGGGTTACTTATTACTGATAT
>NW_015540892.1:2298221-2303760 GCF_001515605.1 Sinocyclocheilus anshuiensis
CGCAGATCTTCCAGCAAAAGAGGCAGAATAATCCTCTAAGATCTGTTGAGACAAAGGTAGTCTACCCTTTGTTCTCTAGAAAGGGGAGATGTGGGGTTATTGATGTGTAACCACAGGCTGCCACTAGATAGAGTGAGAGCGACACCAGGGATGGGCCAGCGAGTGGTATAACGTGACATGTAAGGTTGTCTTGAGAGTTTTCAGTAAAGCACGTAAATACAGTTCGAATCCAGAGTCTTTGTTTACAAGACACGACAATACCTACACGGAGGTACTGAATAGGTACACTGTAATTACAAAAAAGTTACGCTGTAAATTCTGTTTACTTACGCAGTACATTGCGGATTGTAATCTAAAGCGTTACCGAGAATAATTGAGCAGTGTAGTCTGTATCATTGATTATAATGGAAGAGTGCAGTCAGTGAGCTTGCCCTTTGTGATTGACAGCTCCGGTGATTATAAAGAAAGGGTTTTTTTTAGTGCTTTCATCTCTGTTATGTAATAAAAACCCGGAAGTAGAAAACAATTTGTTTTGGCAGCTTGGTTTCAATAAATGCTGCTTTTGTACTAATGAGAAAGTTTTGAATTCTGAAACTTACAATATGTTTTTATAATATAGTGACCTCTTATGTGTCAAATGATCAGGGAAATTTTGATTTCTCAATTTATGACCCCTCTAAATGGCAATATTCTTTTCCTGCTCTTCTCTGTATTTCCTGCTAATTTCTCCTAGAAATAATGGAGATGCTCTTGTCATTTATTATGCTACAGTTTAGTAATTGTGGGCAGTAATTTAACCAGCTCATTAATTCTCATTCATGTCTTTAATAATAACAGACAAGAGTGCGATGAATTGCAGAATCTAGGTCATGAGACTCTTGTCCATTGAACAGCTTGACTTCTCACACTGTCTGTAGTATCACCCAGAGTTACCTTTGTTTGGACATACACAGGTATGAATAAATGTTCAGTAATGGATTCTGAATAAGGTGTTTACATGAAAAAATCTGAGTAATACAGGCAGCTGTACCATGTGGATGTGCATAAATCAAGTGTATTTTTTTTTTTTTTTTTTTTTTTTTTTTCAATTTACATTAAACAAAAAAATTTTTTTTTTTCATTTGAGTCCAAGTCCATAATCAAGGTTTTTTTTTTTTTTTTTTTTTTTTTGCTTGTTCAATTTACATTAAAGCAATACATTTTTTTTTATCATTTTGTCACAACTTAATTTCATTGCATGTTAAGTAATCCACTTCAATTTCTAAAACAATAATAAAAAGTTTATTTAATCCAATTGTTTTGGGACTACATGAATCATTTTTGCTGGCATTAACTCAAACTGGGCAGGGGCTTTACAGTTCACAGCATGCTCTCCATGAAAATTGATGGGGAGAGAATATGACTGCACTTACAGTACATGCACATACTATAATCTATAGCCACATTACATGTATTTACATGTCATGCTGCATTTGAAATGATAGGGTTTATGCTTGTAACCGGTTGAACTATGAAGAACACATCGAAAACAAAACAGGTTTTTCTTGGGGTTTATTCTGACTGCTGTGTTGATTAAATGACAGCGCTCGATGGTAGCAAAGTTTAATGTAACAAAAGATTTTTAAAAAACTATGTCTAATTCAAATGGGTTTTGGAACCTCTACCAAAAGGTGTTACAAAAGAATCTGACACAGTGCAGCACAGTAACTTTAAATTTGATACTGAATCATACACAACAAAATTCGTCTTTAGACACAGTAGATAGATGTCAAATCCAATAAACTCTAGGAGATACAGAATGAAATCTGTAACAATACGTGCACTGAATCACAGTGAAATACACTGAAACACACTGGGTTTAAACTAATCACCAAGAGGAAAAAAAATAATAAAAAAACTAAAATATGGTAGAATCAAATTGGAATACGGCAGTGGCTAAGGCACAAGAGAATTGAGACCACATTAACAAAGCCATTTTTACTTTGTTACACAGATTAACCATGAATTATCGGACATACAAATCAAATCACATGTTAGTATAGTCACGTAACAGATTTTCAACAAAATCATTAACAGGGATATGTAGCTTGTCTAATTAACACAATGTAAACATTTATATGATATATCATGGAACTTACGTACCCAAATCCGTTACCATTAAAGGGTTAGTTCACCCAAAAATGAAAATTCTGTCATTAATTACTCACCCTCATGTCGTTTCAAACCCGTAAGACCTTCGTTCATCTTCGGAACACAAATTAAGATATTTTTGATGGAATCTAAGAGCTGTCTGACCCTGCATAGACAGCAACGCAACTGAAATGTTTCCAAGTCCAGAAACGTAGCAAGGAGATCTGTAAAATAATCCATGTGACATCAGGGTTCAACTGTAATTATACGAAGCTATGAGAATACATACACACGGATACGCTGTTTCCGTTCAGATCAAATCACAACAACGTAGGAAACAGTGTATACGTGTGACGCAGCTGACACAGAACAGCATACGTTGTTTTACATCCAGCGGATATTCTCCAAAATGGCACCAGGGTGATGCAGAGGAGACAAATTTTTGAATAAAGTCGTAATTTTTTTTCTTTTGTGCACAAAAAGTATTCTCGTAGCTTCGTATAATTACGGTTGAACCCCTGATGTCACATGGATTATTTTACAGATCTCCTTGCTACGTTTCTGGACTTGGGAACATTTCAGTTGCGTTGCTGTCTATGCAGGGTAAGACAGCTCTCAGATTCCATCAAAAATATCTTAATTTGTGTTCCGAAGATGAACGAAGGGTGAATTCAATTTTCAAAACAATTTTTGGGTGAACTAACCCTTTAACCACGAGTTCCACTCGTCACACACGGGTCACATCCACTTGCATCTAATGAAATTTACACACCAAATGCTTGTCTAGACTCAGCTTTGTAACATATTTGTGCATATTAAATACATTAGGAATGATATTTACCAAGAAAAAATATTTTTATTACACGGTAAATTAGATTGATGCAAGCACTACAGCGTGGAGCTCTGTTGCACCATGAAAATGGCTTCTCTAACCGTGCACACGCATCCAAAGTACACAAACAATCTCGCGAGAAGAGAATGGGAATCTCTTAAAGGAGCCACGAACATTTTTGAAACATAATACAGAAACAGTGCCTAGTTTTACAACCTGGCCACATCCTCGCCTGCTAAGAAATCATTGTCCTCAATGACTTAGTGCATATTCTTAACTTCCTTCACATCTTCTCTGAAGAACACAGTACAAGGCTTGTCAAGACCTGGGAAAAAACTTCAGGACTGAGTGAAACAGGATTACATGCTAATCTTGGCTCATGAAACAGCAATGCCATACCAGCATTTGCTCGGTTAGTCCTTCTGGGTGTGGGAACAGGTCTTTTAGACAAATGTTTGTTTATTACAGGGGCAGGGACGTGTTCCATTGATTGTTCTGATTCAGATGCATGCTGTTTCCCACCATCTTTAACAAGATCAGATTCAACGGCTAACGGTTCCTCTGCTGACCTGGAGACATCTACATTTCTTGTCTCTTCCAGACGAGGCCAGGTGACCTCTTCCAATACCACACACTAGGGCTGTAGCTATCGATTATTTTAGTAATCGAGTATTCTACAGATTATTCCATCGATTAATCGAGTAATCGGATAAGAAGTAATTTTTCTTTATTAAAGAGCAATACTAAATATACAAGAGATAATAAGATAGATCTCTTAAAATAAACAACTAACTTGTTTTCTTTTTTTAAAAATTAAAATTTTTATTGCTGAAATTGCATTCATTAATAACCGTGAAAACTAAACCCATAATGTATTTAATTGCCAAATTGCATTCAAAATGCAAATACAAATATATCAATAAAAAAATCTAATAAATAAATAAAAATACAAAAATCAATTTCACATTACTTTAAAAAAGGTAAACAGTACAAACTAAAACTAAGGCATAAATCAAAATAATAGTAATACAAATAATAATAATACCTAAACATTGCATTTACGTCGTGCAAATAAATTTTCAAGTTTCAGCCTAACTAAAGCTCATGGCATGACATGAGCCTTTACTGTCTTCTTGGAAGGCTTTGTGGCTTTTGTGAGAGGCAAAAATCAGTAGACAGGAAGGTAACTTGGAACAAGAACAAGAGACCATACACAATTTTTAAACACATTTTTCTGCAACATGAAATTAGAGTTATTTGGCGATTGAACCCTCTTAAATGTCCCTATACTTACTGGTGTGTGTGTGTGTGTGTGCGTGTGCGTGTGTGTGTCTTTTTTTAGCCGTCTCTGCATGTATGTGTGTGTGTGTGTGTTTGAGAGGTGAGGAGCACAGAGGGAGTTACACAGCCTCCATGACTATCCAAATATATTCATGCTCCATGGTTCCTCCATCAAACATAACTATATGTCCTATACTATAATCACTGACAATAAACTATAAATCACTGACTGTACAGTAGTTGCTTTAGAAAACAGTCAAACATGGTGGTGCATTGGTTTAGACATCCAGCTGGAGGATAGGTGGGAAAACAGCATGGGTGGACAAACAAATACACTTGAACCTGCTTTTTCACGTGACACAAGACTACTTGAAGTTACCCCACTAATACCCATATGACAAAAAAATGTATGACATTTATTGCCTATATATTTGTAAGACTGATATTGCCATATATGTTATCTCTAAGGCAAGGTTTATGTTAGCTAATGTAAAAACAAGCAAGGCAGGCTGATTTCTGCCCTCTATGGTGTGTGTGCTGCATTTCCACAGATTTACACTGGATAAATGTGTGGCGCTGTAGAGCTCAGGAGAGCAGAGACACCTGTCCCAAACAGCACACTTCACATGCACTTGCGGCCCTGTGGATTTACAATGGCCGCTGTATGTGCTTGTCTGTTAAGTCCACGAGACCGTGGTGTGTCCCATTCAGCATTTTAGCTTTCAGAAGTTCACGAGTGTCCTCGGTGCACTCTGAGCTGAAAGCAGACAGTCAAAGCAGCATTACATCATGAAATGTGAACTCGAGGTTTTAGGGTGCGATTTGGGACAGGGCCTCAGTACGATTATTACATAGCTTACCTGCCTGCTGAAGCCACACACTAAATTTGAATATATCCAACTCAGTTGGACTCAGCCAACTGAAAATAATAATAATAAAAAAAAAACCTTAAACTTATTTTAATTCAGACAGTTCCCAAGGAAACATTTGTCATTGTCATTTGCTTGAACTTGATGTACTAAAATAACGAAAATAAATATAAACATTAATTTATTATATATTATATAATACACAGACACATAGAAACTAATAAAAATGACAAAAACACACAAAACAATTACTAAAACTTTACTAACAAAAATTTAAATAAAAACAGAAAATAAGTCAAACTATTATTAAAAACTATATCAGCATCTCATTGATGAAATAACACTGTCTCTCTAAGGGATCAAATGAATAATCTGCACATGATTCTTGGCATCATTGCTCATGGTTTTTGACACCCGACAGAAATGC
>NW_015540892.1:2305598-2361449 GCF_001515605.1 Sinocyclocheilus anshuiensis
ACACACTATTTAATTCAGCTCAGAGGGACATGAATGCATTTAACCTGCAGTTACAAATGCATAAATAATATTGTTATTTTAAACATAAAACATTGAATACTGATATTTAAAATTATTTTAAAAACGAAAAGATACTTTAAATGTGAAATTAAAACTGTCAGTAGGTGGCAGCATGTCACTGTTAATAAGTGATTCATTGCGATTGAACCGAATCATTTAAATGGGTGATTCATTCAGGAACGAAATGCCGTCATGTTGCACAGAGACGCAAAACAGCGCTGTGGCTGTGTTTGGAATTTTTTTGTTGGCAAAATAAAGCAAAAACAGGCAATATAGTGTTGTGCGTCAGTAATAATGGTCTGTGGGGAAACACGGTGTACCGAGTGTAGTTAGAGTAAATGGACTAAACGAAGCCAAGATTTTTTGTATTCGAGTTACTTGAGGTATTCGAGGAATTGTTTCAGCACTACAACACACTCTGGGTCAACATTTTCAACTTCCCCCTTCTCAGGTGGAAACTGAGCTGTTGGAGCTTCCAAACTACCCTCTGTTGCCATCGGCTCAACAACAGGATTCACACAAGGGCGCAAATCAACTCGGTGGACTCTCCTACGTGGACCTCACTCCAGAGGCTCAACCGTATATGTGGTGCCCTGTACTTCTACAACCCGATATACTGTAGGAGCCCATGCATCCTGTATCTTGTTTCTGCCCACAGGTCAGTGACACAAATACACTGTTTGACCAACACTAATGGTAGGACAGTAAACCTTGTCATTTAACGGAGCAAGCCGTTCAGCAGCATTATGCTCCGCGTATTCTCTTGCTCTTTCATGAGCTTCTCTGAGTCGGCTTTGGTAAATGACTAACCAAAGCATAGATCAACTCAGGAAGGTGTTCTGGACAACGTTTTCTTTTCGGGAGGAAGTGTTCTTAACAACTCGTGAAGTGTTCTATTAAATCGTTCGCACTGTGCATTGCCTTGTGGGCGGTAAGGAGTCGTGCGTGTTTTCCTCACTCCATACAGTCGACACAACTCAGCTATCACCTCACTTTCAAAATTTCTTCCCTGATCTGAATGTAACCTCTCTGGCACCTTATACTTCATGAACCACTCTTTAAGTAAAATCTTGGCTGTGGTGTCAACCCGCTGGTCTCTGGTGGGGAATACCTGTGTAAATTTAGTAAACACATCGGTTACAATCAATACATTCTCACAACCATCTGAGGCAGGTTGGAGCACTGTATAATCCACGGCCACCACTTCCAAAGGCCTTGAGGCTAAGAATGGCTTCATAGGGGGATGGATTTTCGGCTGCGGCATCTTGGTTAAAATACACCGTTGACACTTTTTGACCCAGCTCTCGACCTCTTCATACATGCCAACCCAGAAGCATCTCTGCCTCAACAGGTTGAGTGTGTGTTCGATACCCTGGTGTCCCATTTTATCATGGACACTCTCAAGGACTTGATCTTTTAAACAGGCCGGCAAGAGCAACTGCTGACACTTACCAAGATGAGGATCATCCACGACTCGATAAATTAACCCATCCATCTTTCTAATATATTTCCACTGTTTTAACAGGGATAACACAGGCTTAGATAGGCTGCGTTTTTCCTTACTTGTGGGCTTTTGATTTTTATCCCAAAACTCCCTGAACAAACTGAGAATCGAATATTTTAGCTGGAACTCCTTCAGCTGAGCTTTTGTAAAGCCTGGAAAAGTGAATGTACCTCCCTGAGTATTAGTCCCTTCCTCTCTGGCTCCACACCCTAAAGCACGAATCTGTCTAACTTTACAGCACTGATCCCCAGCTGTCAACACTTCTGGGTCTAAGGGTGTACACTTGTAGACCACGTTACAAATGGCAATACAATCATCATATTCTAGGTCTTCTGACTAGCAGGCTCCCCTGCTAATGGCTGCCTAGAGAGGGCATCCGCTGCAACATTGTGTTTTCCGGGTCTGTACTTAACCACAAAATCAAAAATCGCTAACTGAGCCATCCATCTTTACTTCACAGCACCCAGTTTTGTGGTTTTCAGGTGACATAATGGATTGTTATCTGTGAACACTACAAATCTGGAGCCAAGCAAATACCCCTGGATCTTCTCTGAAACAGCCCATTTAAGAGCTAATAGTTAAAGTTTCATACTACTATAGTTCCGGTCATTCTTCTCAGCATTGCATAGCCTTCAATTAGATTATGCGATCACTCTCTTACAGTCACCCTGTTGCTGGCAGAGGACTGACCCCAGACTTTCACTACTAGCATCGGTCTTCACTATAAACGGAAGAGAGAAGTCTGCATAGCCTAATATCGGGCCGATGTAAGCTTCTCCTTCAACAGCTCAAAGGCTGTCTGACACTCTTATGACCATAGTGAACAAAACCTGAGCTATCTTACAATACCCTGCTGTCTCAAGCACAAGATCACCAGATCATGAAGAGGGCCGGCGATTTTGGAGAAACCTTCAATAAATGTTCTGTAATAACTACAGAAACCTAAGAACGATTTTAACTCCTTTACTGTACTAGGAATTTTCCAATGTTTCACTGCCTCGACTTTTCCAGGGTCTGTACCAATTCCTTGAGCTGATATTTGATGACCCAAGAACCTCTTTCTGCAGAAAATAGCATTTCTCAAGCTTAACCTTGAGTCCTGTTTCCTTCAATCTACTGAAAACAACCTCTAGTCTCTGGAGATGTTCATGGAAATAAGATGAGTATACAAGAATATCATTCAGATAGACAAGCATTATCTGGAAAATTAAGTCTCCCATAGCAGCTTGCATGAAACGCTGGAACGTAGATAGTCCATTACAAACCCCGAAGGGCATATGAGAGTATTCAAATATACCAAACGGGGTAGTGAATGCAGTCTTTGGTTGGTCTTGCTCACGTACTGCTACCTGATGATACCCGCTAGCCAGGTCAATGGTTGAGTAGAACTTTGCACCTTGCAATGCATCAATACTCCCGTTTATACGAGGGAAAGGAAAGGCATCTCGTTTAGTCTTTGAGTTTAATTGTCTGTAATTGACACATAGTCTTAGACTACCATCTGTCTTCCTTACAAGTACTATTGGTGATGCATATGCACTACTGCTTGGTTTGATAACCCCCTTCTTAAGTAGCTTGGTGATATGTTCCCTGACTTCACCATACTGAGTTGGCGGAATGCGTCGATAAGGCTGAGAAATTGGGACATCATCAACCAGATGGATCTCGTGCTGCACTTTGTCAGAAAACCCTAGATCAGGGGTGTCAAACATACGGCCCGTGGGCCGAACACGGCCCACAGAGGTGTCCAATCCGGGTGGATGATTTAAACAATATTATAAAATAATAAATAAAACATAATTTTAAAAATTAAATAAAGTGTATTCGCTACAATATTTTAATTTGAATTTAAAGTGGAACAAATGGCTCATTTATTTATGTTGATATTACGCCTCGGGATTCGGGACACCTAACATGCGCGTTTTAAAGCGGCGTCAGAATCTCGAGCAGCACGAGGATAATATGATGATAGTTGCGTTGTAACTGATGCTTGTGGGGCAATTTTCTGGTGATTTTAAACATGTCCAAAAGAAGAAATTTGACCTGGAAGGGCGGACAGGCTATTTAAGGAGAAATGGAAAGAAAGTAATCTCAACGCCGACAGGTATGTTTAATCACAACTCGTGGCTGTGGTAAATGTGTGCAATATTAAACGACACTGTGACGCACTGGACAGCTTCGCATGGAGAAAGTAAATGAGCGAGGAGTGTGCGATATTTATTGTGTACTAATATCCTAACTGTTGTTTTAATGATGTGCGAGCTGACATTTTGTAACTTTGCAAAAAAACAAACACATCATGAGAGTTTTTCAGTGCCGGATGAAGGCTATCAGTTTACAATATAATTCAATATATGGGGGAAAAAATAAAATGCCCTGCTCCGATCCGGCCCTCAACCTTAAATGAGTTTGACACCCCTGCCCTAGATCCTCATCATTCAATGCAAACACATCAACATACTCCCTTCTAGATAGTTTGGACATTTGTTCCCACCGCTGACGGAGAGCCATCGCCCGCCGCGACGACGAGCCATCTCCAGAGAGAGCGACAGTGCTGAGGATCGCCCCGGAGTCAGAGCCCGTGACATCAGACCAGGTGCGAGAGCCAGCTACAGAGCTCGCCATGGGGGAGAGCGTCAAGGACAGCGAGAGTGCGGAGGGAAGCTCCGCCCACTGCACCATGGCTGAGCTCAATGGACTGTAATTCGGATAGATATGCAGACATGCCCCCTCTTCTTCCGCCTTCATCTGAACTCTCTGCCTGCCCTGAATTATTTGTCTGCCCCAAATTATCTGCCTGCCCAGAATTATCTGTCTGCCCTGAACTGTCTGCCAGTGCGATAATGACCACGGGGGTCGTTCCCCTGTCGCTGGCGCTCACGGTACTGGAAGTAGCCTTGTGGTGTGTGTGGGCAACACACACCGTTCCTAATCCCCCTGAGCATCCTGAATTCCCACCCGCCCTCCTTTCCCGCCTCTTCCTGTCATTGCTGCTGCTTCAGCTCCGCCACGGCTGGCTCCTGTCAGCCCCTCTGCTCACCCGCAACCCACCATCTGTGCACTGGATTCGCCGCGGGTCTGCCAGTCTCCATCGGCGTCATGGCTGGATGATCAATTGTCTCTGCCTCAGCTTCTGAGTCCTGGCCTTCCGGATCCCCACCTCCGCTTTGGTCGCCGGAGCCATCTGCTCCACCTTGGCCCTCCGGATCCTCAGTGTGGCCCTGGCTCATCAGCTCCCTGTCTCCACCTCGGGCTCCTCCTCCACCTGCTCCGCCACCGTCAGTTGGCCCCCTGGAGTCATCAGCCCTTCCTCCACCATGGCTCCTCCCTCCGTCGGCTCCACTGTGGGCCGCCATCATGGCTGCGGTCTGGGTCCTGCCTAGCTCCTCCTGCTCCAAGTCCCTCCTGTCTTCTCCCTGTCTCCTCCCTCCGTCGTCTCCACCCTGGACTCTGTTCACCATCCTCCTCCCGGGAGTCCGTCCTCCACCCAATCCTCCACCTGGGTTGTCCGCCTACCTTCTTGCCAGCCCAGCACCATCCCCTGTCACCATCCCACATCCACTTCTTTGTCCTCCTCCTAAGTCCCCCTCCGTCCCACCCTTTCTTCCGGTGGCGCGAGGTCGCGCCTTCCGGGAGGGGGGTGAACTGTCACACCCCATTAACTGTCTTGTTGTGTTTTCATTCCCCATGTGCTCAGAGTGATCTAGTTTCCCCTCGTGTCTGATTGTCATTCTGTTCACCTGTGTATGATTAATTAACTCGTCAGCTCCTTTGTTTGCTCCCCTACTTAAACCCTCTCTTTTCCCTTAGCCTTTGTCCGTTCTCAGTTGTGATTAGGTGTGTTATCCTTCGCCATTCTGCCTATGTTGGAAGTTTGTTCATTAAACGAAGAGCGTTTTGAACTGCATCTCCTGTCTCCTTCTGCCTTCCTACGACACACCGTGACACAACCCCAGCATGCTGTGAAGATGCACGCCAACAGAGATGCATTCCCATTAGCTTCAGGTATTTCGGTCATTCAAACAAATCAACATTCCACAAACAGAGATCCTACATTTATACTCAGAACTCGGACAGCATTCACTACTGATACTGAGGTAAAGACAGAAATCCTCTTCATTCCCCTAAAAATGAGAAATTACTGTAAAAAAGCCAGTGCAGTGACTGGTCAACTCCTGCTTGTACTTCCCACCGATGGCATAAAGTACAATTAGTAAAAGAGTTACATATATAGCGTCCTAACGATGCCATTAGTAGTTAGCTATCTAATAGAAACTTATAATTGATTTGACACAAGTTTACATAAAAACAAAGAAATTAATCATGTTGGGGATACATATAAAATCAACTGAGGCTATTTATTTAGGTCACTTATTCCATTATGCTTAATTTACAAGAACAAATAACAATTTCTAACAGAATTACTGAACTAAAACAAAAAAGACCAAATACTGTTGTAATTGACTTGTATTGAACCAGTATAGAAATTCAGAACACTTTTTCTAGCGTTTTTGTTTAAGGGGTGCATAGTTGAAACAATCTTGCCCACAACCTATCATTATTGATAATCTGAATGACATATGATCTCAATCAACGCTCTCTTTTTGGTTCCTTGCTTCTTCCGTCATGAAGAACAGCAAGATGACTCAGAGGGAAGTAGCAACAAGAAAGAAATAAGTGGCAGAGGAACTAAAGGAGTGGATTATGAAAGGAATGAATGAGTGTGGGGAAAAGCAGAATGATGTGTCCTGCTGTGTAGCCTACAGACTGTTTGAGTGAATTATGGCTCTATATATTAAACACAATTTACAAAACACATAAATAAGCTTTAGTGCAGTTACGCAGATGTCTTTGCTGTAAGAAAGAACCTGATTTCCTTTTTGCATCATCTGGGTATTTTGGGTGAGTTGTAATCACTTTGATCAACCCAGACAGCTGACATAGAAAAATGCATCAGGCTTTGGCCTATTCTTTGATCAGGGAATGTGCAATTCCAGAGTAAGAAGATTCTCGTGTCTCTTGGGAGAGAAAATCAGTTACTATCAATCACATCTGAGACGTACAACAAAGCAGCTATGAGGAAAGCTACTTCTGAAACTCTGGATTTATATGTACCTGTTATCTGTAACTGCTCCCTGCTCATTTTCAGGTGTCTAGGTGTGAGATCGAAGACATCAGATGCAGTGAGCTGAAGGATGTCTAGTGCATACTGGTGTCCCTGAATACTAGATCATGGTACCATGGTAAAGGGTGTATAGCATGAGCACTTAACAAACATGTTTATCACCAAGAGGAATTAATTCATCTTGAGGTAAGTGAAAGTGTGGGTGTTTTAATACCTTGAAGCCTCTTTGTTTGTTAGTTTGTTAACAAGACTAACATTGCATCTTAAAGGGGTCATATGATGCTGCTAAAAAGAACATTATTTTGTGTATTTGGTGTAATGAAATGTGTTTATGCGGTTTAAAGTTAAAAAAACATTATTTTCCACATACTGTACATTATTGTTTCTCTCTATGCCCCGCCTTTTTGAAACGCGTCGATTTTTACAAAGCTCATCGGTCTGAAAGAGAAAGGAAAAAATGAAATCGCATCATATGACCCCTTTAAAGTAGGCTTGATTTGGATGCCATTTTATAGTCTGACCACAAGTTTGGAACGCTTCCAGATTAAATAAATGATAAAGACGCAACACTACTCAGGCAAAGTCCATATATTACACACACTTAAGAAACATTCTATACGACCGCCTCAGTCAGAGTGATGGAAAACAACCTGTCTGTCTAATTTAGGAATCAATCTCCATCTTTCCTCACACAGGAGAAAGAGGGTTCATTAGATCCCCCCATGCCACTCCAAAACTGAGGTGTTTCATATTTATGCAAATGATTTCTGTTTATCGGACTGCCTCAGGCACCATGTCTAAATGAGAAGATGAATGCCATTATTGATGCTCGCAATGCAGGAAAAAATAAAGAGGTGCTGAAAACACATGAATATATTAACTAGGAAAATCTTTGTGGACAATATAGCTCTAAAGACACTTCTAGCCTTTTTCTGTCAGAGTGAGAAAGCACTCTGGAATATGATGAGATCTTTTATTTTATAAAATTATATATATTTTTTACAGGTTAAAAAAATACTAGTTTGTGATTCTGTAACAATATTGGTTGTTATTAGTGTTCATCTTGCTCGTGATCTTATGCTCATCTTTTCTCACTCTGTAATTGAGATGATTAGAATTGTTAAAAGCATAATTTATGCTCCTGCCTGCTTTCATTTGATAATAGTAATACTCTGGTAGAGAGAACCCAGGAGGACAGTTGACTGAACATGCCATGGGTATATATTGTGCAATGTTTGCTCACACTCATCAAAATAGGTCTATGTTTTGCAACCACATCTGTAGCCTACATCTTTCTGCACCTTGGGGGGACCATCACATCATCTTTTAGGTTACAGAAGAAGATGAGTAAGATGATTTGGCCACACAAAACCATTTTGATTTATACAAGCCTGTGCAGGGCTGGCCTGAAGCTTTTCCCTGGGGTGTACTGTCAGTTAAAATGTATTCCCCTCTCGATCTATCTTTCCATATATCTTCTCTTTCAGTCTGCACATAGTCACTCCAAACTTAATTTGTGTAGACACAACAGGCATAGAGAGGATACTTGACTTTGGACAAGGTTGATGATGAAATGGTATTTTGCAGTGGCCTGTTGAAATATTTTCTGGCCTTGGGCATGCTGCACTCTAATGCAAGAATTTTGAAATAATTTTAAATCATATGTGAAAATCTGTTCGACTTATTGAATCAATCTAATTGTAATTTTCTATAACTAACAATATTGAAAATGTAGTTATTTTGAGAAAATGGCATGTGTATCATGTTAATGCAAAACAAGTGAATAAAATTGAATTAACCTAAGCAATGACCTTTAAGACAGATAACAACAACCACACACAGTTCACTGCATAATTTATGCTCTGTGCACTCTTAGAAAATGTTTGCTTCTTTTCTTTAATACCACCTTAAAAGTACAAGAAGAGATCTGATATTAATCTGCACTTTTAAGATATAATTTAAACAAAGGCCCATAATTATTGTAATTATGAATTAAATAAAATTCAAATAAATTGTTTGATTTTCAGGAAAACTATGAAGAATAATTCTGTTGAAATGCACCTATATCTAAAATTCACTGCAGTTTCCAGTTGAAATAGACACTAGAGGCAGTAAAACACTATCACTTTTATTTCCTTTTAACACAAATTAATTACAGGGCAGATTATAGATTGATAAAGACTATTTCCACATTGTTCCTTTGCATATGACCTCAAAACAATTTTGCCATAGTGCATTATTTGTAAACTAATACATTTTGACATTTGCATCACATAACCAGCTCCATATGTTTAGCTTTTCTGCTGAAGTAAACTTGCTCAGTAGCTCACCTGGTACAGCGCTGCACTTGCCATACTGAGCACTCAGGAGTCACGATAAAGTCACGATAAAAGACCTCAAAGACAAGCTAAAATGGCATGGTTGCTTTAGAAGATGCGTTTCACCTAACTTTTGCTTTTGTTAACACTATCGGTTAGATTTCATGTAGATGGTAGGCTACATTATTTTCAAACGCAATATAGCATAGAGCAGTGCAACTCGCCAGACAATTTATTTCCAAACTGCCACGATACATACATCAACCAATGTAGAAAGTCACTGCCAGATTCATATTCTGTTGATAAAATTGAACACACAATTAGTGCCAATTACTGGACATACTGGACCAACTACTTTCACATCAAAAATGTTGCGAAAAATGCAAGAAGTAATGTAATATTTTGCAGAAATGATGCCACAAGCAGGTATTTCCTTACACTGCACACATTTCTGCAGTTTTAGCTTGTTGAGTTTGGATGTATTTGGGTGTTTCAACTATGGCCACTTTTGTAGACTTTTAGAAAACAAACTTTTCTAAACACTTTCACAGTCTCACATTCTATTAATTTGTCCACTAACAATGTCAAACAGCATAGCTGTATAAAGGGGAATTCTGTCATGCAACATTTCCACCTCTGTTTAAATTATTTATTGTGTTTGACAGCACATTGCATTTTAAGCATGCTCTTTGCTGACACTTTTTTGTCCTTGATAGCTAAGTACACTAACTTTTGATAAAACTTGAAAAAACTACTAGAGGCATAATTGAGGCTTGAAGGAGAGTGGTAATTTGTGTAAAAATAATGTTCACACATTAAATATTTAAATAGTTCATGCTTATGCTTATTGCTACTCTTTTGTTTAGAACATAGTTTTCCAATAATTAATATTTTTTGATGGAATTTCATATTTTAAAATTAATCATCAAGGGTAAACTATAAAATATATAAGACCTTTAAAAAGTAGCAAAATTACATTTTTATAAGGCAGTTTTAACGTGACCTTTATAAAAAGAAAAGTTCACATTAGATAAAACAAATTTATATAACAACAACAATAAAAAATGTAATATAATGAAGGAAATGTTAGTTTTAATAAAAACTCAATTTTAATAATTTAGACATATATGATAATGTTGATATTTACTCTTGTTTTAATTTTAAGTGAGAACATTATGACCTAAACAGTAAGCCTCGGTGCATGTAAAATATAACACATATATATCACAAAAATATCATCAATCACAATAAATAAGTGTAATTTATCATGATTTTTCATCAGTATTTATTTATTGATCCCTAATAATTTTTAAAAGGCACACTCTTAAAATTTCTGACTGTGACATATTAAAATATTTTTTAAAATATCATATTTCAATAGAAACATATTTTTACCATCAGTTACATGAGTGAAAAAAAAAGTTTAAGGATAAACTCGGAGAATAAACAGGCTAAATTTCACAGTATTTCAACAACTTCTGCTCACGTATTTAAAGGCTGCTTGAATCGTTAAGGGAAAATGACACATTATGTGACTACACATTACTTTATGGAGAGCTTATGATTCACTAGCTATATTCTGCCTTAAGAACAAATGGTCCAACCAAATAAAGCTAGCTACAAACTACTGCAGCTGGTATCCCTCTAATGTGGACTTTACTCGTCTATTTAAGTAAGACCTTATAAACAGCTGGTGCAACCATACCCAGGTAATTTTCTGACCAGACAGTAGTACAGGCCTAACTAAATAGCAAATAATGAGAATAAGCTTGTCTATATGTATGTGTAGCACTGACATTAATACTAACTAGCTTCCTGGTAAATCTGCTTCTCAAATAAAGCTTTTCTTAGCACTACCAGGACTCATGCAATAGAGGGCAATGGAGAACATGATGACACACACCTGCACACTAACAAGCACCCAGGTGCAACTTCTTACGTCTTCTGGCAATTCTTGCCCACTAGCAGTCTGTCCACACTTCTGCAGGCACCTTGTGCTGTAAATTGTAAGCTATTAAGTGAGTCATCTGCCTGCTCTGATTTCACTGACAGGAAGTCAGTCTGTGGGCATGATGAGGGAAGCATATGCACAGAAAGACTGTTTCCATATCTGTGACCTCTAAGGGAGAGATTCTGGCTGCAAGCCCCCAGATACTCCCAGCGTCCTCTCTGGTAATGACTTTGACACTGGGTTCAGAGACACAAAGCGGACATTACATAACACAAGCTCAAGCACTTCATCTCCGTCAAACACCTATACGCCAAACCAATCACAGCAGTTGTGAAATGCACAGACAATAAACAGTTATAGTGCTGGTCCACTAGTTCTACAATGGTTACAGAAGCAAGAAAATCAAACACATGTTAAATCAAGCACACAGAGTGCTGTGTTTTGGAACGCTCAAAACAACAATATATCTGTCACTGTTAAACGTCTTCTCAAACATGTCTCTGTTGTACCCTAAAATCATTTTTCAGAAAAACGCAGCTCTAGTCTTGACCTATTATTAAGATCAAAAAGAGGGAGTGGGGGACAGATTGAAAGAAGGAAGAGAGCACAGCGTAAAGAAAAGCATGGAAGATGTCATTAAGCTGTTGCGTTATATTGACCAGAATAAGCTAAACTCGTTCATGGTCCGTTCTGTACTTAAAGCACTTTGTGCTACATTTCATATCAGGCTGTCAGTTTGAAAAGTGAAACTTTCAGACACGTAGCCGTTAGCAAACTACTAAAGCCCTGTTAAACACAGTGGACTTCACTTGTGTCTCAATCATTATTGATGTTTTAATGGATAATACATTGCTACAAATGTTTTAGACCGGGTTCCACATCATAAAGTGGTTTTAAGTAAGGTGTTTTGGGAGAAGAAGTACTTGAAGTGTTTTTGCTTTAGCCAATAATGGAATAAAATGTCTGAGAAAAGACAGCAAGGAGAGAGGATAGATTCACATACTCTTGATCTAATGTGTTTGACCTCTTCTCTCTATCTGCGTTTCCATACTCAGTTGCTGGGCTTCAGTGCTGGGTCATTGACTAAAACAGACACCCAGTTTTCACAGCGTGCTGCTCTGACTGTTAAACAGTCACCGTGGGGAGAAAGCCATTGATTTTCTGTCACAGAAACACACAAACAGCATCATCTCAACGCCCTGATGACTGATGGACACTCTTGGGTGCCCGAAGGCTGGTGTGCAGAATCATATACACCTGTACGTACACATACGCAAGGGTACACACAGAAATGGATGTGTAATAGTTCTCAATCATTTGGTGCCCCCACTATTATGATATCTGATTGACCATTTTCTCCTGCTACTGCAAACTGTGTCTAGAGGAGGAATCTTTTGTCTACTGAAAACCTCTGAAACACCAAACATATGATAATTTGACATTTTATGCCTGCGATGCAAACTGATCTATATTGACATTTGCCATCAAATGTTACGCAAATATGGGCACAGCCAGACCATCCATATCAATGCAACTCTAGATTCAATTAATTTTCTCATGAATAAAACTAATCTTAACCCAAGATGACAACACATAGCTTCAAGCTTCAAGCAAATTAGAGGTTGCTAAAACACTTAATAACTTGCAATTACCTTCATAAATTATGCCTATGGGCAAAGGCAACATGAACATAACATAAAAGAGGAATGTGTGTGTGTGTGTGTGTGTGTGCGTGCGTGCGTGCGTGCATATGAATATGTATTCCTTTTCACAAGTCCAGACAGAAAGCTTTAGGTTTTTAATGTTAAAATAAAGAAATGATAAATGAACAAAAAAAATACTTAAGATTCTGCGCTGCTGATTTCAGTTTGCTAATGAAAAAAGCAAATATGTGCAAAGGGCCAGATTCCTAAGCATCAGAAGGACTATTTCAAATGGTATTTGAGGAGACTTCTCAAGTGTTAGATATTAAGTTTGTTCACATCAGTGCTTTTGCTCACCCGAAATTCCCTTATCATCATTTTGCTTTCCTTGCTTGGCTGCCTTTCCTCCACGCCTTCACAAACATCCAAAAAGCCAGTAAAGATACTGGTGGGAAATGCTCCTAATCCAGTCATAAGTTGTACACTAGACCCAAGGCAAATACTTAGTGAGCTCACTATCGGGTGTTTTCTTTAACAACATCTGCTACAAGGTCTTTGGGGATTTGAATCCTGCTCTGAAACTGGGTACTACAGAGGCTGAGGGTTTCCTAGTTCAGTAGTCAGTGCGCTGGCTAAGGAGCCATTTCTAATGTTATCCTATTGTCAAAATTATTCCATTGCACTAAAATGTTCACTCCCTAGAAATTCCCAGAATGGAGTATAAAACCAGTGAGCATCGGCTATTCAGTTTGTTCTTAGAAACTTCATCCTAGTCTCTCAAGCAGCCAGAGTACAAGTGCAAGTGTAAAATATTATAAAAAAGGCAAATACTATAAAACAAGGCACGTATGAAAATACATTAATTGTTGTCTTTAAAAGAGATTCCCTTTAATGGGAACTTCGAACTCCGTCCTCTAGGGGTCGCTATGGGGAACGCCTCGTCGTGACCCGTGTCTGAAGCATACATTGAAAAAACACCAACTCGTTGGCCGGCGACAGCCATCAGGGAACCATGGTTACATAAGTAACCTGAGACGTTTTGTTTGAAATCATCTTTCATCATTATGCACAAAGGGGAAATAATGTAACTTTTAAGTATTAGAGATTTAAAGATGTAACATTTCCTATTTTTTAGATATTTGATCATTTCTGAGATTTTGAACTGAAGTACTAATAAAATAGTCATATAAAGTATCTCAATACAAGACATCACAATCACAAAAAAATCACAAGACATTAAAAAAATATTATTAAGCAAGGCACAACATTCTTACAATATATATATATATATATATATGTGTGTGTGTGTATGTATGTATGTATTATGTTGTGCCTTGTTTTATAATATTTATGTTATTATTTATGTAAATTATCAGTTTTGCTTGATAACAAAATTCAGCAGAAGAAGATGTTCCATAATGAAAAGGTTTTTAACAGCTACAGTAAAGATGGATGATGGTGGGTTGTTAGATACCCACTATGGTTAATGTTACGTTATTATTTAGTGGATGAATCTCATTGCTAGTGCCAAAAACTCTCATGATATACTGATTCACGTCAAGCAACATCATCTGAGGCTTTTTCAACTTCTTTAGGAAGATTGGGAAGGAAATTACCTTAAAATGACCTTGGTGCATTGCAACCCTAATAAATTTGAGAATTCAATTAAAAAAAAAGAACCTAATCATGTCACAATAAGCAGTAAATTGCACAATGAACACGTGCGTTTAATTAGTGATTATGATTGTAGGGGGGATGAAGGCCGAACACCAGCAGCTAATTACAGAGAAACACAAGAAGCCCTGCAGCACTGCTCAATGGGAGAGTTTTACAAAAAATACAGAGATAACAACAACAAAAAACACAATATGCAGATCAGAAGAAAATTATGTTAATTAAAAGTGATAAGGTTTTGATTAATAATGTGTTGATTAAGTAGAAGAACAAAATCCAGCAATTTGTATGTTTTTATTTTTCCAGGCAGAACTGACCATTGTGTAAACCAGCTGAGTGTTTCTCTTTTAGAATGAAGAAACATTTCAGTTAGTTTTTTGCCTAAACGTGAGTTCCTGTATATTTGGGGATGGTATTGAATAGTTTGGGTCAGTTTGCTTGTCGTCAGCATTATTTTCAGCCAACACAGCATTCAGAATGGATAGCTTTTCACCCTGATTGAATGGTGGTTCATTATGCATCATTAAAAATATGCTTTGCATGCATAGCAGAATACTCTCAAGAGTGGTTCTTCAAGTCTACTTTTGAGTGGTCACCTAACACCAGAGGTCAAAGATCAGATGATCATGCCACTTTTTAACATCATCGCCCATATTTATGTGTTTTCTTTGTTTTCCAGTCCTGTCAGCTTTCAAACAATATCTCTATTAAGAAATGTTAAGATATTTTGCAGTGCAACTGTTTCTTGTTACATTACACGCTCTAAAAAATGCTGGGTTAAATACAACCCAGCACTGGGTAAAATATGGACAAACCCAGCTATTGGGTTGTTTTGACCCAGTGGTTGGGTTGCTACCCAGAAGGTTGGGTTAAACATTTAAACCAACCGCTGGGTCAAAACAAGCCAATAGCTGGGTTTGTCCATATTTCACCCAGCACTGGGTTTATTTAACCCATACAAATGGAAGCAATAAAGCTTTTTGTTCGGTCTGTTCAAACATTGTTAATGGTAATAATCATTGAAAAGCTGAGCTAAAAAAAAAAAGGGAAATTTACAACATTTAAGGTGAGGGAACATCTTTTGAGCAGGTTCCTTATTATTAGGACAAATGATTTCAGTCGATTTTATCAGAACACTCCATTACCTGGTGATAACCATCTATGGCAGTTTAAAAGAAGAAAAGCAGGGTGGGTACAAAAGGGACAAAGTGTCTGGAAAGAACAGCTGTAAAAAGACAGCAAGTGAATGAGAGAGACACTTTGATTTTCACTGTATTTTCATAAAACTTTATACTAAAATGGACACTAAAAGTAACAGCAATCTTTATGAAGCATTTAAGTTGCAGATCTTCAGTTTGACCCAACCACCACAGGTGTAAACTGCTAACATTCTTATAGGTTGCAAATTCATATGAAATTATATGACTTCACAACATGGTAACAATTTTAACAAGTTGCTTAGCATGCATATTACTAGCATATTGGCTGCATATTAGTATATATAAAGCACATATTAATGCCTTGTTCCACATGACCATACTTTAGATCCCTTAATTCTACCCCTTACCTAAACTTAACAACAAAGATACCTAAGCTAAATACAAATTTGCGCACAGAAAATAGCAACTTTTTTTGTATGATACTGTTATCGGTATCTATCTCACTTCACGCATCCAAACAACAATTTTACTTGCCAAACATTTCCTAAACTTCTACAACAAATTATAATAAATAAATAAAAATAAATAAATAAACTCCACAGGAAACTGAGAAGACTTAAAAGCTTTTAATTGATTTCAGTTCACAGAGAGGGTCTTTTTTTGGTATGAGACTATTGATTTCTACCTTTTCCGCTCTGTGAGGTCTGGCAGGGTTTTGCCAACATCCCTCTAATTATTTTTAGTCTAAAACAGTAGAAAGAAAGAACAGACTGCTAAGTTATATGAAAACTGTCCACATACGTTGACATACACCCACAAATATATAGTGTTATAACTTCAGGATTGCCAAAAAGCTAATGGTATGGCAACACAACAAGCAAGAATGAGGTACCATGCAAAAGACAACCTCCTTTTCATAGAAGAAAGTGGAAAGGATGAACCCAACTATAACTCAGCTAAGCCAAAAGTCGTTAATGTCATTAAAAAATATATAAGTAATAATATTAAATGCACATATAAGCATGATCACACACTGAATGATACTGAAGTTAAAGGTCAGGTCTCATGAGAAACTAGAAGACAGGCTGAAGGTAGGTTGGGAAAATCTGCATGTGGCCTTGATTAGAAGCTGTACAAATTATACCAAAGGTCAGAAAGATCCCAGGGTGGATTGTGTCCAGTCAGGGCAAAGGTAGCCAGGGTCTGATAAATGAGATACTGTAATAGTCTCTGGAGCTTTGAAAGGGAGGACAATTATAGTCAGGTAATGATGAGGGTAATTTTGCATTCTCCCAGACCAACATGGCAGCATAACCAAGGTATAAATTGCATAGGGAATCACCATCAGTAGTGTAAGCAAGATGCAGTCCCACCAACATGACTTGCAAGCAAAACACAGCCAATCAATGAGAAGATGACAGGACAAACCACTATGATTCTGATACTGGCCCCATTCCAAAACAAAGACAAGGCTTAAAGTCCTAGCATGGCTAAAATGTTTCTAAGCTCTTGGCTCAGTATGAATATCAGACATTATAATATAAATTATTCCACAAGAAGGCAGCACAATGGCAAAGTGCTTTAATATATATTGAGGATGTGACCCTTGTAAGTATAAGACCATTTACTTTCACAGTAAGGGGTTGGCAAAGGACCGTTGAAGGCAATATTGTTAGACATAAGAAGGATAATTTTTAAATTAATCTAAGATTTAAGACATAGTCAGTATGACGTTACAGTGGGAGAAATCTATTCAGAGCTCCCTGTTCCTTGTGTTCTGGTATAGCACTGATTTTAACATGTATACCTAAGGCTCATTGGAAACACCTTCCTGTGGCAAAATTTCAGCAAAATTATGTCCAGTAAATGGTGCTAAAAGCATATTCAGTTTCATCTGAAACAGATGAACGTGAATGTGGAAAAAAATTATTACGCTGTTTGTATATATCACAGCAGTTCAGAAATGAATCACGGTAGGTCACACATTAGAAAATAACAAACCCTAAAACTCTACCCTAAAGCTAACCAATGTTGTAAATAAATGCAAATGTGGGATAAAAACACATTTACTGAAGCAACCATGCCATTTTAGCTTGCTTCTATAATTCTTTGAGTTCTTTTATCATGACTTGTGTTTCATATGACTCATCCTGGTATTTGAGCACTCAGCATTGCATCTATAAAGCTGTACCAGGTGGGCTATCGAGCAAGTTTACAACATCAGAAAATCCATATATATGGAGCTGAACGGAGAATGGACGGACACATAGGCTACACCCTGCAAAGTTTCGGGAATGACAGCCGCATATTTATGCCGGATTCACTTTCGAAATAGCAGATTGGCAATGGACGGAACATAAAATATGTTGATTTAATTCTGGAACCGGTCCTGGCCAAACCTCCACAGACAGCGCGCGTCCCGAGCGAGATCTAATTCACGGACCAAAAGCGTGTGTAAACTTTTATTGAGATCGGGACATATCAACCAGTAATTTAATTTAATTTCCAGTAACAGACGGTAGAAATTTCAGCAATGAATGATGTGCGATTTATGACAGAATAGCCTTTTTTTTCCTCACGTGTCTCGCCTTTGGTAAAAACGATTCAAAACGGAAACATTTCAAGTGACACGGGAAAAAGACACGGAAAACTTCAGTGAACATCAGAAAAGCAGCGTGCATATTTCTGGTTAAAAATTAAAGGGCATCAAATGACAAACGGGAAGCATCACCATTCAAGTCAGCAGGAAGAGCCAAAGCTAGTCCACAGTTTACTAAACAGTGGCAACCTCTTTAAGTTATTCTTGACTGTGTTGGATTGACTGCTTTGATTGACTGATTTTTTTTCTTGCCCCACCCCCACACACTCAAGTGTCAAATGTCACACATGCCTGTAATCATAATTTTTGTTTTCATATCAGCTACAGTGAATTGTATTTATACTGGTACGTTTTCGGAGACTGAAGTGCATGTATAGAGGCACAATTTTCCAATGAGCCTATGATGCCTTTAACTAATGCATATGACCATTAATTTACACTTGATTGCCAATTTTTGAAAGATTTATTTAGTTCTTCTCTTATGAATTTTGGCTTTTTATCTGGACATCAGCATTTGTGAGATATATTCCATCTGAAGAGTAATAAGTTAACTTTTTTTATTGAAATAAGCTAACAATGTTGGTCTTTAATGGACCACTTCTGAAAGACACAGAGCTCGTTTTGGAAAGCTGCATTGTTCTTTACTTTTTGTGAACTGACGTCACAGACAGCAGATGGATATTGGTTAAAACTAACAAAACTGATGTAAAGTTTTATTTTCATATCCATATGTTTTAATCTATGCTAAAAGCAGGCACTTCCTGCACAAATATGTTAGCAGACTTGTGTCTGTTAAAAGCATTTGGTTTGTTTAAAAGCTCAGAGCATACAGAGACAGGTGAGGCATAAAAAAACAGATTGTATGAATCTCAATCTAAGAGGATTAATTAAACATCCCGACCTGTTCTCTCAGATCTTACGAGAAGACATTTGTTCTTATTCCACCAGCTTTCCACATCATGCATGCTTATTTATGAAAAATTTGATTAGGGGTGTAAATTTGTTTATTTTACATAATATCCTGCTTTCACCTATCCCATCTTCATCTCTCTCACCAACAGAGGAACATATGACGAAGACTGCGAACCTCTCCAAACACTGGCTGCACTCAAAATTTAACAGGAATTAAAAAAAATTAAAAAAAAAGCTCTCGCTTAAAAGTTTTTCTGATGGGCAAGATCACATTATTATCAAAGAGACAGATTTTAAATAAGAGTAGATGTTTCAGAATTTCTAAATTATTCCTCTGCTCCTGAATAATGCTTTAAGTGTACATTAAGAGGATTTTAGTGTGGTGGAAAAGAACTGTAGGGTAGAAGATTATGCTGAAGATGCCAAGTCTGTGGAGAGTGGTGTTAAAATGCATTCAGAGTACAGATTCTCTGGGTTTTTCACTAACACGGATTGCTGTCGAGTCTGACTGCAACAGTCAGATAAGTCTATAACGCAAGATAAGTCTATAGGCTAATTGGTTGATATGTGTGCATGAATACGAAGCAATCTTTCACCAATTATAACAATTTACATCCATCGCTCATTCAAATGGAAAAAACATAATGCTCACTTTGGGTATATTTAGTACTAATGAGTGCATTATTGATAGGTTAGGTTTTTAAATTGGGATACTATTAATTATTTCATAAACCATATGCATAGGTTTAAAAAAGTAGACTAATTTGCGAATCTCTGTCATGCAAGCTATTAGATGAGCCAGTTTAACCTACGGCGGTCCTGCCTGCTGTAGAAAAGCAGACAATGCTGTGTAAGTTAGACCCTTACACATCACTGCTCACCCACTCTCTCCATCTCTCTCTTTAAGTGCTGTCACCACTTTAAAAACATATTATTTTCTCGTCAGCAGACAGACGGACACAATTTATATTTCGCCATCTACCTCCAACTGAGCCATAAGGAAGGGCAGTGAGTGGATGAGGCAGGAACTACAGTTAATGCTCCATTTTAAATCTTTTAAGGCTTGTCTTGAAACAGTCAAGACAAGCCCTTTGTTCTTACCACCCGCTAGTTTCCTAAGGGTTGCTGCTGAAGCACTGTATTAGATGCTTTAATTCCTCTAATGAAGAGTTAAACACAAAAGTAATGGCTGAAGATTCGTCTCTGGGAGCGTACAATGTTCAATTATCCTGTTACATTCATTGACCCACAACAGTTAAGACGCATGCAAATGTGTTTGCATACATGCACATTTAAATGCATGCATGTGTGTTAAGGGAAATGTACAGTAAGTGCCATGCTTAGGGACAGCACACAAATAAGTGCCAAAAGTGTTATAGCATGGATTCAATTACAGCGGTATTTTAACCAATTAAAGCCCACTGAGTCATCACCATAGGATAAAAAATTGATGTAAGTTAGTGATCAGAGTATAAAGCCGCTTTTCCACCGAAATTACCTGGAATAATTTGTCCCAGGAACTTTTTTCCTAGGAACTTTTCCCCCCAGACCTGTTGCTGTCTGCGTTTCCATCGTGGTCTATAGTACCGTGAAGAATAGGCAAATAGTCTGGTGATGTAGGTCTGCGAGCGTTTCTCAATAACAAGTACGCAAATTTCGGACTTGCATCCTCGGTAGTTCGGACTTCACGAGTTCAACTCGGGAGTGTGAACTCACGGGGACGGGACGACACAAGTCCGGTCATTCTGCAAACAGCACCGTAGCCTACTTGATAACGTCAGTCAGCTCGCCTTGGCTACTGCCTCTTTTCGTTTTCATTTAAACATATTAATAACCGCAGAAATGTAGTTCAGGGAACATACATACATTACAATAAAACAAAATATTATATCAAACAGTGTTGCCTTTTCATTTAAGTTTAACATATTAATAGATTCATAGGAAAAAGACCAAAGATTACCTTTTAGATTTACCCCCAAACTAATTTATCTTATGTTTAACCACTACAGAGACATCAGAGCCAGCGGCAAATGTCAGAAGGACTAGACGAGTTGAGGCTGCTCTTGTTGGGATACATGAGCACTGAGCGCCCGCTGATCGCGTGCAGCTCACGTCTCCGAAATCGGCAACGCACATTTTCAAATAGTCTTTATAAATAAACCGCAGATTTGAGTTTTAAACAACTACATTCTCGCCTGAAATACTTTTAAAACTACATTTCATGACACAATAACAGTAATATCTTGAAAATGATGTGAATATATGGTGGTTGAAATACAATGATGTGTGAACTCAACCAATCAGCATGTTCAGCACCCAAGGCACCCTTGAAAGTTCCGGACCTTTGAAAAAGTACTAGAGCTGTGTCCGAAACCACTCCCTATCCACTATATAGTGCACTATATCGGGTGTCAGCCATTTTGTAGTGCTGTCAGAATTCTGAGTGAACTTCATTCCCTACATTCGTTCACTACTTTTTACGCACAATGCATTCTGATTTTGAGTGTACAACCGATGTACACTCGCTGAAGCACTATTTCCCACAATCCAATGCGGAGAACCGACGAGCTGGAAGAGAGAGCGGGAGCGAGCAAGTTTGAATGAGAGATGCCGTTTACATCTTTCTTATTTCTGCTTTAAGGTTGATTTCATACATTATTTATATTCAAATATATAATATTTAATATTTTACTAATTTACTGAGGTGGCATCGTTGTTAACTTACAAAAATGATGATAATTTGGTGGATAATTTAAAAACATTCGTTAATCACCTGTAGGCAGCGTATTCATTTTGATGTCAAATTAACGGTTGCCTGAGGGCGCTCTACGACCATTATCTTATCTGAGCTCAAAACACTGCTCGGGAGAGTTTCAAGATAGCTACTAAAAATAATAAATACAAAAAATTATGAACATGTGTTAATGTGTGTTTAATTCTCACTTAATTCTCAGTATTTGAATCATATTTAATGATTATGAACATAAAAGCATTACAAAACAAATGAATACCATCGATGATACCACAACGCTGACAAGGAGGTATGTATAATTACAATATAAAGTCATTTTGAGTGTTATTGCTATTAATATTATTTTCTAAAATAAGGTACATGTAATATAAAAGTACATATGTGACAAAGATGTTTTTGCAACAGCTCCAAGTCTCACGCGCAGTCTATACGTCACCATCCGAATCCGTTCACTTATTTCGTTCACTCCTTTCTGATATAGTCCACTCAACTGCCATACACTATATAGGGATTAGTAAATGAGTGAACGAGTGAGCGATTTTGGGCACAATTTAGGCTTATACCTCGCGAGCAGGGACTTTCTGAGGGGCAAATTTTTACCCAGAACTCTATTTAGATCCTGGCTCCTGCGGTAGAAACACACCGAGTACCGGCCCAAAGTCCCTAGTTCCTGCGGTGGAAATGGGGCTTAAGACTTACAAGGCAAATGATGCCTGTGACCTAAATCAAAATGCTACTCCAGACAGGCACAGGGGTATGATGTTTCTGCTAATTATACAATAAACAACTGAATATAGGATTAGAGCTGATGGATAAACAAACTGCCAGTGGGACAATATAAAAGCCTCACTAATGTGTTCACTGTTGCAGAAATGTCCTCAGATAACACAGTGCCTTATTAACATAGAACTCCAATTAATGAGGGAATATGTCTAAAACAGTTGCATATCACATATTTGAAAAACTGATGTTTTTTTTCTTTAAATACAAATCATATCAAAGATAATGTATACGGGTTGATGTGACAGGAGTTTTGTGTATTTATTGTGTAACACTTAAATTAAAAATCTTCAAATCTGTATGCCACAACATGAAAACCACTGACAATGAATAACATTAATTATAGCATTACAATGGCACCTGTCAAGGGGTGGGATATATTGCCCAGCAAGTGAACAGTCAGTTCTTGAATTTAATGTTTTGGAGGCAGGAAAAATAGACAAGCAAAAAGATATTGGACAAAAAGTGAAAGCTTGATGGCTGGGTCAGAGCATCTCCCAAACATCAAGTCTTGTGTCAAGTGTTCCCGCTGTATTCAGTTAATACCTACCAAAAGTGCTGCAAGAAAGGAACATCCGGTGAACTGGCAGCAGGTAATGGGTGCCCAAGGCTCACTAATGCACAAGGGAAGTTAAGGCTAGTCCATCTGGTCCAATCACACAGAAGAGCTGCTGTAGCTTGAATTGCTGAAAACCCTAATACTGGTCATAATAGAAAGCTGCCAGCATGCATCACAGCTTGCTGAGTATGTGGCTGCATAGCCGCAAACCAGTTAGAGTGCATGATGACCCCTGTCTACTACCAAAAGCATGTACAATGAGAAATGGGAAGAAGGTTGCCTAGTCTGATGAATCAGGTTTTATTTTTGATCAGGATGGTTGGGTGAGTGTGCACAAAGACTATAGAAATACACAGACGGTTCACTCCTGTACTTATGAATTGGAGAAACTGCAACGCGCAATATGGCAGAATAGTCCCGCCTTCTAAATGAAAGAGCCAGTCGTTGATTGGTAAAGTCATTGCGTCTCTGCAGCGATCGTTAAAAGCTCCGGTTCCCATAGAAACATCATAAGCGCGTTGGAACTCTGCATGTGCACTGGCTGGTATAGCCTGAAAAATAAGCATTTGAAATGCTATTTAAGCATAAGAAACAACATTCATGGGGCAGTTCATTTCAGATTTTGTTGCTGATTTGAAATATGTAATTTAATCGTGAATTCAGCGAGCAGTTTTTGAGATTTCAGGATTCCTCCATTCATTTAGATAGGACTTGGTCTTATTTGAACTACCCGGAGGCCTCAGGAATTAAAGGATATACTGCTACTGTCTTGGTGCCAGTTACCACAGGACATGTTCAGAGGTCTTATGGAGTTCATGCCTCGATGCATCAGAGCTGTTTTGGCACTAGGGTGACCTACACTATATTAGTAAGGTGGTTTTGTTGTGGCTGATCAGTGTAAATATTTATATTGAAGCTCAAATTCATTTTAGTACTGCAGCCATACACCATAATCGCTAAAAATAATATCCCCTTTTTCAAATCAGGCCATTCTCAGCTTCTTGTCTGTGTGACGTCACACGGACGAAGGCCCCTCCCACGATAGTTGATTGGCATGGCCGTCTTACCTTAGACCCGCCCTGAGTTAGTCATCAGTCCGCCATTGTTTCACCACCGGAGCAGATGTAGACAAGAATGGCTCCATAGCGATTGAGGTGTTTTGTTGTTGGATGTAATAATGAACATAGCAGTCATCATTCACTCCCGACATCTGAGCCACTGAAGATGCAGTGGATTACGTTTGTTTGTGAAGGGAATGCGCCCCCAATCTGCCTAAATGCGTCTATGTTCGCGCGAATCATTCGTGATCCAGCTTCACTTACAGCAGAAGCGAGTATAAGGGGTTTTTATGAATCTTTGCAATTGCCTTTCCTAATAACATGCTAGTTAGCAAGTTTCGCGCTAAATGCGGCTAAAGTAAACAGTCTCTCCGAGCATGGCTGGTCACCCCACAGAAGAGCGGGGCGGGGTGAGCAGAGCTCATTAGCATTTAAAGGGACATGCAACAGAACAGGTTTAAGTGCCTGCAGAGCTGATTTTGACAAGGTAAAAAGGGTGTTGTTTTACACTACCATTGAGAAATTTTAACCAAAGTATGTTATAGACTTTTCATTAAGACCCTAAAGAATAATATCAACTTGTGGAAAATGGGCATCCAATGACCCCTTTAACTGTATGTACACTATATGGATGGGACACCTGACCATTACACGAACATGGACTTTGCAGCTATAACAGCTTCCACTCCTCTGGGAAGGCTTTCCACAAGATTTTGGAGTGTTTCTGTGGGGAGGATTGCCAATTCATCCAAAAGAGCATTTGTGAGGTCAGACACTGATGTTGGACGAGAAGGCCTGTTCCAGTTCATCCCAAAGGTGTTCGATGGGGTTGAGGTCAGGGCTCTGTGTGGGCCAGTCAAGTTCTTCCAAACTTATCCAACCATGTCTTTATGGACCTTGCTTTGAGCACTGGGGCACAGTCACTCTGGAATATAAAAGGGCCTTTCTCAAACTGTTACTGGACATGTAGCATTATCCGAAATATCTTGGTATGCTTTACAGTGAGTACAGTGCAGTCAGGCAGGTAATGTTCTATTGACAGCTGCCAAACCCAGACTCACCCATCAGACTACCAAACAGAGAAGCATGATTTGTTGCTCCGCATAACAGGTTTGCACTGCTCCAGAGTCCAGTGCTATGCACCACTCCATCCAGTGCTTGGCATTGTACTTGTAGATGTGAGGCTTGCATGCAGCCATGGAAACTCATTGCAAAAAGCTAGTGCCAGTTTGAAACTCTTCAGCTATGGAATCAGCAGAGCATTGTCAACTTTTACACACCATGCTCTGTGGTCTTCTTCTTTATGGCTGAGTTGCTCCTTTTTCTAAACACTTCCACTTTCCAATAATACCACTTACAGTTAACTGTGGAAAGTCTAGCAGGGATGAAATTTTAAGAATTGACTTATTGCAAAGGTGGCATCCTATCATAATACCACAACTGAATTCAGTGAGCTCTTTACAACAACCCATTTTTTCACAAATGTTTGTAAATGTATACTGCATGGCTAGGTGCTTGATTTTATTATTATTATTTTATTTTTTTACATCTTTGGCAATGGGTCTAATTAAAACAATAAAACAATTCAATAATTAGGATGTGTGTCACAATACTTTTGTCCATGTCGTTTATATATTACTACCATTCAAATGTTTGGGGTGGGTAAGATTTTGAATATAGATAATATTTTTGAATATAGATAATGTGTATGCTCACCATGCCTGTATTTATTTGATCAAAAGTACAATAAATATTATTAGAATTTAAAATAACTGCTTTCTATTTTAATATATTTGTAATATATGTAATAATGTATACTTTAGTATATATACTGTTCTATATGGCATTGGCCGCCCAACAACCACCCACATTCATTTTCAAACCTTATTCATTTCACTTATTTCATCTCATGGCAGATTTACTTTCTATTATCAGAACATAAGTAGATGAATAGAACACACCATTAAAAGTACAAAGCTGGGAGACTCTAAATTAAAATTCAGACTGAGCCATGGAAACTAAAATCCTTACAACTCAGAACTTTGACAGGGACCACTGACGAAACTGGAGGGGTGAATTAAGCACTGAAGACTAAAGTTATTTACACTGAAAAGAAGATAATCACGCCTGACACCTTCAGATCTCTAATCAAAGAGAAAGAGATTGTAAATATCCTGATAGGGAGAGATTCTCATCCCAGCTTCACACACTCTGAAGCTGTCAGATTAAGTGAGTAGCCTATGTGGAGAAATGTGCTTAAGGAAGGGCAGAAAAAGCTATCTCATCAAAAGAGGACAGTGAACCCAAATGAGGACCACTGTACTAAGCTAAATGCTAATAAATTTATAGGCTTCGGATGCTAAGCTTGTGTGAACTTAGTTTATATGAAAAAAAGATGAGGAGTGCTGATGCACCAATACTTAACTGGGTTGCAGATCATTTTTGGTTCCAAAGGAAAACTAAAGGCAAGAATGCTAATGTTACATACAGTATCCAAGCTCACAGATAATTATTGTGCATTCCAAGCTCACCAAGGTTCAATCAGTAATTTCAAGGTTTAAGATCAATATCTTTTGTATGTTTCAAATGCATGTTTCATCCACAGAAATGTTCCAAATATGTCTGTTTAATGAACTTTTGTTCAGCCTCTTTAATGTTTCATCAGGAGTCCTTTTTTGTATTGGTCATGAGCAGAGGCGGACAAAGTACTCAACTCCATTACTTCAGTGAAAGTACAGATACTGAGCAGAGACCGCAAAGTTTTCACCTGCATATTATTACTTAACACTATTATTTCTCATAAACAAACAGTTTATAATATAAATTATAGTAGAAAACAAGACTTCCTTTAAGAGTTAAGAAACATCTGAAATTCTCTTCAGCTTCAGGCACTTTTTTCAGTCTCACATTCATGCTTCACACCTTTGAAAATCCATGGTTCCTGTTCCCTTTTTTCCCTCTTTTTACTGGTCAGATGATAAAACCTAATTTGCACACTACAAACATTGTGATGAAAATCCTCATTTAATTTCAGTATGTAGTTAGCATTCAACACAAGTATTCTTGACTAGCTACCCACGTTAACACATTAACTTTTAAGATACTCCCTACATTTTCTCTACAGTGTATGGTATGTTGTCAATAAGCCAGAAAAAAAGAAGAGAAATTCAAAAGAAAAAGTTTTGTTTTTACAACATGGGGCAATCATGGGGATTTAAACGTTGAAATGAAGTTTGACTTTTACTCACATGAATTGCTCTGAAACAATGTTTAGCTAATATTTGGTTTGTATAGTTGTCCAAATCATTTTCTAGGTGGACAAACCTGATTATATATTGATTAATTCTTGTCAAGTTGTCAAAGTATGCAGTTGTGGTTCTACTAAAAATATCTTGTTTTGAAAAATAATTTGCTCCATAGTAATACAGAACACAAAAGGGACCATAGGGTAATGATCACATTCTAAAAAGCACATACAAGTATAATGAAAGCAGTCTATATGGCTTGTGGGTTTCACGTTATTTTGATGGTCCCTTTAACACATTCTGTTGACTATAAGTAGCATTGCACCTACACATCTACTAAGTCTCACTAGAGTGTTAGTAGAGTATTATAGAGTGGTAGTGTTAGGGTTAGATTAAGTTGACATGTATTTGCAAAGTTACTTATAGTCAGTAGAATGTCTGTTGGGAGACCATCACAATAAAGAGTTAGCAGATATTGAGCAGACAGGCTACTTGTACTTTAATGCGAGTTAGTTGACATGTAGGTGCAGTGTTACTTATTATCAACAGAATGTTCAAAGGGGACCATCAAAAAAAATGGTACTGACTTTTGCACTATATTCCTGTAGCCGTAGTAACTCCATGTGAGAAACAGACTGAAATTTAAGTTGTTTTCCTTGAAATCCTTCACTTCTGGCTTTTATTTCTGGTGTATTAAGCCCTGTTCACACTGTCAGTGATTTGCAGATTCAAGTTCAGTGATTTCAAGGTGATGTGAGCCAAGTCGATCCAGTGATCAATTAATTGATATATAACCATATATAGGACAATACTAACAGATGGACAACATGGACAAAAAACACTCTGCACATGCATGGTTTACCCTGGTTCCCTTTGGCTGTGTAACATACTCGAAGGTTTAAGTGGTTAAACCTCTTCTGACCCGCTCCACTCTGTGAATAATCAACATGTTTACGGAGGAAGGAGGAGGCTGTCACCTTTCTGAATTACATATTATCTGTATAGCAAAGAAGCATTATTTCAAATTTATAAGGTACTCCGTCTGTGGTTTATTTTAAAGGAAGAAAAAAAAAATGCAGAATCCAATCTTCTGTCAGAACTAATGCAAACCTACGTACAAGGCAATGGTCTTCTGTTGTATTAAGTTATTTCCATGTATCCTGACTGTAAGGGCAAGTTAAACATAGTTTGGTGTAGAATTACTCAAAAAAAGTGTAATGATCAATAAAATTAACTACCACAACAAAGGTCTACCTAAACAACTTCATATCATGTCCCATTTCCATTTATCTCATTGACAGCTGCTTGGATGGTACAGATTCTGTACAGGGGCGAATTGTAGGCCTATATTTAGGCCTACATTTTTGAGCCAATCAACTGAGTAGGGTTGCACCAGCCTTAAAGGGATAGTTCACCCAAAAATTAAAATTTGATGTTTATCTGCTTACCCCCAGGGCATCCAAGATGTAGGTGACTTTGTTTCTTCATTAGAGCACAAACATATATTTTTAACTCAAACCATTGCAGTCTGTCAGTCTTATAATGGAAGTGAATGGGAATCACGGCTTTGAGAGTCAAAAAAAACATACACAAACAAAACCAAATTAAACCCTGCGGCTCGTGACGATACATTGATGTGTAAAAACACGAAACGATCGGTCTGTGCAAGAAACTGAACAGTATTTATATAGTTTTTTTACCTCTGATGCACTGCAATGTCTGAACTGTCTTGAGCGCCTCCTGAGCGTGTCCTCAACAGTCGACACGTGACGCGTCTTCTTCTTCTTCTTGCTTTACGGCGGATCGCAGTTTTTGTGTGAACTATCCCTTTAAACTGGGACATAAAATTGAAACTAGGAGCTTAAAACTAGTTACTTTGTAGCTCTATATCTAATTTGGTTGAACTATTTGTTCACAAAGCAAAATTCATCAAGTAGGTTGTGAGTTCTTCATAAAGTGTGGTTGCATAGTATGATGTTTGCCTTTCATGATCATGGCTTCATAAATAATAATGATATATTAAACAGTATATTTTTTTACAAGTAAATAATAAATATTCCAGAGCTGCTTCAAAATTAGTCAAGGGAAATTAATGCTAATACAACAATCTGTAAAAATGTACATTTACTTTTTTTTAAACACTGGCATGGAAGTGACAAGAGTTGAGAAGGTAAAGTGCACACTTATAGCTTAATGCTAATTAGACTAATAAATAATTTATGCACATAATTTGCTCTCCTTAAAAGCACAAGTGTGCATTTTATCATCATGTATGTCTATAGGATTAAAGACATACACTAGTTGTAATTTAACACTGCTGTAGTCCTATTTAGTAATACATAAATTGTAACTTGGGAGGAGGGGACAGCATTTTCAACTAAAAACTGAAAACCTTTTTATGCGTTTTGGCCATTTATTTACATGATAACAGCATTCTGGGGGCCTAAAAATGCAAACTTTTGAAAATGGCTTTTCCATTTTTAGTATGTCTTTGTCGTGTAATTGCACACTCGGGCAATACCTTACACAAGTATGCAATTGCCTGGCCAAAGTTACTTGCCTTTGGTTATTAGCTGATTCAATCTAGCTACTTCGCACAACATTGCGTTGCAAAATGAGTTAGCCAACAGCAGAGTGCATTAGTGCTTAACCATTATTTCCATATTTTTCTTCTTCATTTTTCCTACAAGGATTTTCTTAGAGACTTTTTTCTGGTGAATCACAACATTACAAACGTTTATATGAAGCAAACAGCAATTTTTCTGTTGGAAACGACAAATATAACTCCATCCTAAATATTTATTTGAAAAAACCTTGAAGATTAGCAAACAGTATGTCAGTTTATTAAGTGATATGGTGATAAGTTGGTTCCTCACAAAAGCAGTTTATTAAGCACATTGAAGCCTCTCCTCCATTGACATCCATTAAAAAAGGGCCTTGTCCTCTTGCCAGTGTACTGCTGCATTATGCTTTTTTTTATAACCTTGAAGACTCCCCTTGGGGAAGGGCTCTACTGTGATTGGTGGACATTTTTCTGCAGGATTATGGGTAGTGTAGTTCTTCACTAGGAATTATACTTGAACTTGATTTATTTTTTTATTTAGATTAAATAATGCAGGTGCAGGTTTTTCAAAAAGTATATGTTATTGATAAACAACTTAATAGTTCTTGGTAGGTCTGTCTTTAAATTCTTATAAGTTAGTGTTAGAACTCATTTACGGTTGTGGCTAGAAGGGATACAGCTACGGCCAGAAACTAACAATAAATTAAATTTTGTACCTTTTTGATTGTGTTTTATAAACATCTACACCCACCCCAAACCTAAACCTACTCCTCACAATAATGCAAAAAAAGTGATTATTGAACAGTGTGACAAAAATTACACTATATTGATGTGCGCATGCCCAGTAGTCACATCTGTATCCCTTCTAACCTTAACCCTCATTTACCCAGATATAAAACGAATGTGATTTTTACTGAAGGTGTTACAAACAATCGTGTCCCCCCAAAGTAAACAAACAAAATGGCCATTGACATGAATATGAATGAGTGTATTTCAACTTTTTTTTAATTTATTTTAAAACACTCTTATATCCAATTAAAGTTTGTTTTTTTTTATTTAACAATTTATGTTTAAAAACTGAACTTAGTTTGCCATCGCTTTCCCACGATACTCTGCAGATGCATCTTAACCCAATAAAGATGGCATTATGTTATATTTTATAACACAGATACTCTATAGTAATATTGTAGTAATACTTTATTAATAGGGTATTTATTTAGAATATATATTGTCAGTTACTTTTGCTTCTTTAAAATTATATGCCATTCTGCCAGACAGATTAATCAAAGAAACGTAAAGATCTTTTCTATATGTCTGAAAAAAAAGTGGGAGTAAGAAAATCTTTTCTGCAATTTAACTTACATTTTGTACATACAGTAGGAACACTTCATTTGAAAATGTCATTCTAACCAATCTCACATTTGCAGCATTACTACTTTGGTCATTAAAAAAAAAGAAATAAAAACAACTAAATGACAACTATGTTTGTATATGCCCTAAATTATTCTGCATTTCGCCTTAGCTGACAGAAAACCGCATAAGAGCTTGTAAATGGCAAGACACACATATGTCTTCTCAGTGTTTCCTACCAGTCAGACTGGTCACTCATATGGCCCTCTCCGTTTTATTTTTTCCATAGCACTTTAATTTGATATATGTAAACTTCAGTAACACATTTAAAGCATTATGATGCATTCAATTCAATTTTTCTAATCTTTTAATTAAAACACAAACGCATTAGGCTCAATTTGTGCTCACAGGGGACTCGTCAATTTGTCATAATAATACTCCACATGTTCTGATGTTTCTATTTTTCTGTTGTTAGATGATTTTAATACATGGTTGCAACAGAGAACGGGAATAATTCAGGAATAAACAGTAATAAAATCCCTGAAACAATTTTTTTGTTTGTTTTTTGTCTTTTGTTAAAAAACTAAACTTTATCACCATCTTTTCCATTCCTGCCAAAAAATATGTGCCTTCAAATCTGTCAGTTTCTAAAAAATCTTAATTTTACTGAAAAGGCAATACAGGTATGTGTGATTTGTAATTAAGGAATAAAACTAAAATAAAAGTAAAATCTAGTGTTGTCTGCTACTGTAATCTACTATATGTGTATAAGGCTGGTGTATCAACTTAGAATGAGATATTAAATACAAAATTCCCAGTCCTAAAATTATCAGGAAAACTGAACCCCATTGAACCATATTATTCATGCTAATTATTGCAATACAAACTGACCACACAAGTGGAATTATTTTCTCTGGACTATAACTACCAAATACATAAACATTAAATAATGATAAAAAATAAACAATACTTTGTGCAATCTCTAGGCTATATACTTTCTACATGACCCAATGTACAGTGTTTATTCAGAAAGACAGTAGAGGAAAGTGTCTTCTATAGGATAATCTGGTTTTGGAAGCTCCTGTTGAGATCTTTATGAGGCAAGACGATAGAGTTTCGAATGATGACCTCTGATGGAATATTCACACTGCAGCCTAGAAGGAAAATATAGAGTATAGATGGTCAGACAAACTTCCTGTTGTGGAAAAACTGCTGCCACATACAGTACATGCAGTAGCAAGATGATTGTTATAACTTCTTAAGGAACAGCTCCACCTTCTGGAAGAAACCAACCAGTACATCGTATTTATGTGTTTAAAACACTCAGTAGATTATCAGTAATGTCATTACAACATGGCTATATTATTAGAATATTAGAATTAGGCATATTAGAATGATTTCTGAAGGACCATGTGACACTGAAGACTGGAGTAATGGCAGCTGAAAATTCAGCTTTGCCATCAAAGGAATAAATTACATTTTAAAATATATTAAAACAGAAAAGAGTTGTAATAATATTTCACAGTATTACTATTTTTACTGCCTTTTTTTTACAAAATAAATTTGGCATTTGAGCATTCTTTAATAAAACATTTAAAAATATTAAAAAATGTAAAAACATTATTTTATTATATTATATTATATTATATTATATTATATTATATTATATTGTATTGTATTGTATTGTATTGTATTGTGTTATCTATGTTGCCACTAGATTATAATAGAGGCAAGATCTTCATACCAAGGATGGTGATGGATGGGGTTAGACCTCCATCTCTGAACAAAGTCTCGCTGTCAATCTTAGCATATGGGTCGTTGGGATTGGGGTCACTCGGAGTTCCTTCTACTCTTGCCCATTTCCCCACTGTACTGTCCCACCCAACAATACTGTTCAACACACAACAGTGATCCTGAAACAGAGACACATATTTAATAAAAATCAATGTCACGTTTCTTTCTAATGTCTGATTGTCATTGTAGCAAATGTGAACACAAGAGTGACCCACTTCACCTGTAACACGGCTCCATGTAAAACAATGGACTCCCTCACTCTTACGCCTCCTCCAATTGTCACCCCTTTGCCAATGGAAACATTAGGACCCAACTGAATGGAGAGAAAGAAATTGAATACAATGCAGAAGCATATATTTACTGTATATAAGTTGTTGCCTATGTTCTTACCACAGCAGAGGGATGGATGTTTGCTGTAGGGTGGATATAAACATCCCCTGAAGGTGGAAAACAAATTTTCAGTGACCTTGTAGCTGCATATAATTATATAATACAACTAGTGAGTTCTGTATTTACAAAGGTAAATTGTGTTTGATAAAAACACAGCTTTAAGACCAACTTGTTCAGAGAGAATTCTTCATGCAACATACCTATTATTTTGGGGGTTCCATCTTGGTTTGTGGCCAGTCTTTCAGGATGTGCCTGATGATACTGCTTGAGGTACAAACGACTAGCATATATTGCTGACCTGTGTTACGTTATATAACATCATGCATAAGTAACAGTGACAGAAAGGGGAGATGACAGGTAAAAATTGAGAGAAAGGCAGATTTACCCTGCAGACTTTATCTGACTCCAGAAATGCTGTGTTTTGTAGACAAAGAGTTTTTTCTGTCCTGCTAGGGTTGTAAAGATGTCCTGTTCTAGCCGAATCACCTCTGGCATCTGCTTGCCATTAGTGAGTTCTTCCCTGTGGAAAAAAATAACTCATTTCAGTGCAAACAGGTCAGGCTGACCTATTATTATACACGTAAATCTGTCTGCAAAGCGGTTTAGAGGCTGAATTATGTCAGTGACACTCACTGGATCCTCTCTTGCTGGTTCCTCTGGAAAACCGTCCCAATATGGCCAAAAATATCTTGTGTGAACAAATAGATCCCACAGTTGATAATGTCACTAACAAAAGTACTGGGTTTCTCCACAAAATGGAGCACCTGAAAGAAATGAGTGATAATTAGCATAATGTGAAAAAGTAAGTATCTTCTTAATGCCATTTATTGAACGGAATGCTTGTCCTTCAGATCATATGAATTAGTGTACAAGGAAGCAATCTTGTACATATTTATTTATAGTACCTCATTTGTCTCATGGTTTTCCACAATGCAGCCGTAGTTCAGCGATTGTGTTCTATTGGCCTGCAATGAGAGAGATACAGAAAAATCCTGAAACAATTTACCACTGTTTCCACTATTTTCAACATTGATAAAAAAAAATTTAAAATGTTTCTTGAGCACCAAATCGGCATATTATTTATGATTAAGTATGATTTCTGAAGGATCATGTGACACTGAAGACTGGAGTAACGGCTGCTGAAATATCAGCTTTGCCATCACAGAAATATATTACATTTTAAAATATATTAAAATAGGAAACAGTTATTTTTAATAGTAATATTTTATAATATTACTGCTATTATTGTATTATTGATCAAATAAATGCAGTCTTGGTGAACATAAGAGACTTCTTTCAAAAACATTAAAAAAAAAGTTTCAACTTTTGAACAGTACTACATATTATATTATATTATATTATATATTATTATTAGGGCTGTCAGTCGATTAAAATTTTAATCTAAGCCATTACATGATGTGTCGATTAATTAATCTAATTAATCACAAATTAAATTTGGCTGTGAAATTACCCACAAAAGATCATTTAAATGTATTATTGCATTAGAAAGTATCAAGTAGACTTTACAAATAGTAGCTTTAGAAAGAAATCGTTTATTTGATTCAACATAAAATTGATCACACATAAACATTTAGGCTACAATGGCCTAACATAAACTATGGAACATAAAAGAAGATCATTTGAGTAAGATCTCAGTATTGTTTTGTTCATACAATGAAAGTCATTGGTAACCAAAACAGCTTAATTACCAACAGTCTTCAAAATACCTTCTTTTATGTTGTGCAAAAGAAGAAAGTCATACAGGTTTGAAACGACATGAGGGTAATTGATGACAGAATTAAAATGTTTGAGTGAACTACCTTGAATGTTTTTTTAATTAATGATACTCTATCGCTTATCATATGATATAAATATGAGACAAAAACTCATACAGGGGCATTTTTGCCCCAATATCTTGAATTTTAGGGTATAACTGCATTTATGGAGTTGTTGCCCAGCATCATATTTGTCAACGGGAAATTTTATGAAATGTAATATGATGTACAGGTCTGGGCGCGGGACCAGTGCGTTAACTGCATTAAAATATTTTAATCACATTATTTTTTCATAACTAATTAATTAAGTTAACACATTAAACTGACAGCCCTAATTATTATATTACATTATATTATATCCAAAAATCATATTACCCACTAATTACTAAACATAAACCTACTGTTGTTCCAAGTAAGACTCCACAATGGTTCTTGCCATGTTGACGGTGGAAACGGAGCATTTCCTGCAAGGGGAACTCGGAGCATACATCAGCATTCATGAGGAAAAATGCAGCCGGACCCCCAGACAGGATCTGGTCACGAAAGTGATAGATCCCACCACCTGTACCCAGGGCGGCAAACTCCTGCAGGTACCTTCAGATTCAAAAAGAAATAAACTGCGTTAAGCCTATGCATTTAACAAGTTTTTACATTACAGGACTATCAGATCTGGGAGACAAAATATCAGTATAAATATCATCTGTATTATATAACACAATAAAATAGTTTAAATTTGTCTTTGTTTAAAATATCTGCTGATCTGAACCTTATTGGGATTTTAAGCTCCTGCTGCGCAGAAGAAATGAAGCAGTTTAGCTCGTCATTGGGCTGATAAAAACCTATTAGTATGATCTCTTTCATATCAGGAACCTGTAAGAGAATAAAACATGGCAAACTTTCAAAACAGATATTGATTACTGTGACGAATGTTCATCTTTAAGCTTTACATGTGATCTAAACATAGTTTGCAGTGTCTTACTTGGGCACAGGCTTCTATGTTATGCTGCAGCATGGGAACTCCTGCCACAGGGAACAGTGGTTTGGGCACCTCGAATGACAGGGGGCGGAACCTGGTACCTGAACGCAGGGCATTTTTATGAAATGCGTTTTCTAACAGGTTTTAATATCCATATTAATATCACCATATTTGCTACTTTTAAGACCGTTACTTTGTACAGCTAATTCGAGTTTATCATATCAGACGCTATCACGTAGCTACGTCCTTTGCGCCACGTCATCATATGTGATAATGTTGTTGCGGTATCATTCATCTTTCATTCATAACATTCGTACAGTTAGAAAAAAAAAACTAAAATCTCACCTTTTTGAGGGCCCCCAATTAGGATAATTGCTTTTAACATTTTTCAGTTATGAGGCAGTTTACTCTTTTAGACGACTGAATACTGATTTAGTACGATGATTATATCACGTCTAGTTTTTATTTAATTACTTCATGTAAATCTGTTTATGAAAATTAATGGTTACCAATTTTGTTTACGAAATAAAAATCAGCTTCTATGTCAAATTTTTTTCTGGCAACGTTGAACTACGTCTAAAACGTGTTCAACTTCAGCATAACCGACCAGTTTCATTAAATCCATTCGGTACAGTAATGCGGAAGTGAGTGTACTGTAATCCCGCCCACTGTGACGTGTCTGCTGCACTTACCAATCAGGTCGTCTGTCTGGAGATATAGGTCAATTTATGTACAGACTGGTCCAGTTGTTCCATATTTAGGTCAAACAAGCATTAAATAAGGTTTAATAAAGACCACAACTTCGGCCTCATGATTCTCATATATTATAGACAGATTATAGACAGATAACAGAAAACATTTCTTAACGTTTCTCTCACCTCATTTCACATGATGACAGGTGGCTCAAATTATCTGCCACAAGATGGCAGACCTAGTCTTTTTTCCCCAGTCTAGTCTTGTTTATAACGTTCATAGATTAGATTCTATCATTGTCACCTGGGTCAGTGACAATTAAGGATGTTTGAGATAATGAAGATAATAAATATAAAGAAAATAATAAAGGAAAAGCATTGTAACAAGTTTAAAACATATTCAAAGTTTAAAACATGCATACCAAATTGTTTCGTATATAGGGGAGAGTGGGAAAGGTTGCAACATTTTTTGCATTTCCTTCTGTTCGAAAACTGAGACTTAATAATTTCCTACTTCTGTTAACTTCTGTGAAAGTTTACTGAACTGGGGCCAGTTGCATAAACATAGCCTCTATGTTAAGACTGTGTCTTAAGAACTTTTGCCTAACTAGCAGTTAACCAAGTAGTAATCAGTCTTACTGTTCAGATTCAAAATCTACCATTTTATTTAACTGTCTTTATAAGTGTGTGTGTGTGTGTGTGTGTGTGTGTGTGTGTGTGAAAATGCTTCAGTCGTAACTTACTGTAGTTACTGTAGTTACTAAAGTTTCCTGTGAGGGGTAGGTTTAGGGGTAGGGTTGGTGTAGGGCAATAGCACATACAGTTTGTACAGTATAAAATCCATTACGCCTATGGAATGTCCCCACAATTCACAAAAACAAACGTGTGTATGATAAAAAAAATATATATACTTGTATTAATTTTATATTTTGTATTATTTTTAAACATGCTTGTAGTATTATTTTATATAATAAATAGTATATAATTTTTTATAACAATTACATAAATACTTATAAATATAAATATTTATTAAATAAATAACAATAATGCCAAAAACAATTATATAACAATATATAAAAGTGTGTGTTTTTGTTTTATGTTTAAAAAAAAGTAATAAAAATAAACATGTATTAATATATATGTTAATTACTTTTATTTTTTTTAAACAAATATAAATAATAATACATTTATATTACATTTAGTCATTTAGCAGATGCTTTTACTAAAACATCAGTGACAAAGAGAGAGTGAGATAGAACGAAATTCCACATTAGACCACATTAGACTCAGACTGATTTTTAAAAACCTGTTTACTTAAATAAAAAGGAGCGAGACCTGACTATTGAAAGGGGTTCTTTATTAATTCATAAAATTTAAATGTTGTAATGTTATGGCAAGCTTTTACATGGTAAGGGGCAGCATATTGGGAAGATTACAACAACGTGTTGCAACTGTCCCTACAGCCTGACAGCCACAATAAAACTTGCTATATTACCTTGACACAACATCTTCGACACAAGAAAACACTGATTAAAATGATGTGATATGTATGATATGATATGATATGATATGATATGATATGATATGATATGATATGATATATGATGATAGACAGTATGAAAAAAAAGTCTGATCATAAAAAAATTGCTGCTACTTTTTACCATGAAAATTTTATTTATTTATTTTTGTAGAAGGAATGGTAACATGTGGCTGCTTTCTTCCAGGAAGGATGAGGGGCTAATTGAGCATATGCAGTAATATCATCACTGTAGCTCATTCCTGATTGAAGAAAGCAATGTTGCAACCATCCCACTCTCCCCTGTTATTATGTTTGTCTTATAGTCTACATTTATGAGCATTTTTCACCAACGTGTAACATTTATAACCATTTTCTGATGACTCTAAAATGTAAAATGTTTAACTGTCACGTAAAAAGTACTAAAGTACTTTCCTTGGTCCAAATACAAGTGAGTGTGCATAAAATCATTTATAATCACTATTTTATTAAAAATTTATAATAATTTATATTTCTTTAAAAAAACATTTTAAGGTGAAAATAAATAACAGAAGCTGTGTGTTAAAAAATAGACGTGTGTTAAAGTGTGAATTACATATTAAATGTATTTTGAATAACTTAAAATTAATTAACATTTTATTAAAATTAAAGTTTATTTAAATAAAAATGGGGGGAAATGTCATTGTCAGTATACCAAAGCCATATTAACTGAGGTTTATATAGTAGTAACAGCCATGAATCATGAACTGATGATATAACTAACATCCATCTTTCAAAGTGAAATGTGAAACATTATATATTACCCGACAACATTCTCTGACAAGAACCATTGTTGAACAGTATGCAGAAGCCTTGGATCATGACTGGTATGAGAAGTGCTGATTGATCTGGAGGTTTAAGTCTTTATGGACATATAAGGTTCTGGTCTCAGAAGAAGAAAGACCACACAAGCTGTTCTGTAAACAGTGTCCCCTTGCTTGTCTGCCCCAAATGAGAGCCTCTCCTTTCTCAGACACAAAGCATATAGTAATGTTCCTTTCACACCACTCTCGGCAAGGATATTAAGGGATGCCCCCTATTCTCTCACACCCTCTGTTGTTTTACTATCTCAGAATGTGTCATGGGTATCGTCATAATTTAAATGCAAGGAGGAGATGAGAGTTTATTATTAGTATAAGAAATTTCTCACTTGTGTACTCCCATTTTGACTTGTTTATTGCTATATTGTATGTAGTCCAGGGCGTCACTCAGACTAGCTATCTTGTTAACCCTTGAGAGAAAATGCAGTTTATGCAGTATGTTCACATTTAAACACATATAGTCTTAAGGTTCTAATAACTGAATAACTAAAAACTTTGACTGAGATTCTGGTTTTGATCATAGAATTTGGCAGATTTATACATTTTTAAATCACATTGAAGAGTAGATTCAGATCAAAAGTTTATTTGTGCATCAAATATAAAGTATATTAAGTTTTGCAAGCAATAAAAATGGTTTAGACCTAAGATTACTGTGAAATGGTTTGATATCTCTCCTTCAATACACATCAGACATGCTCGTATTTTTATATTTAAACTACTGTCATCATATCTAAAAGGTAGAGAGTATCCACCTAACTCATGCTTATACTCTTCATTCTAGAACATTCCTGCCATTTTTTCTCTCCAGTCAGTTATTTTCATCCAGTTCATCCTCAAATGCAAACAACTGCCTGGAACATCTAACATATTTCATGTTGTAGCTTTAAAACAGTTCAAAAATAAAACTTTTATTCCCTTCAGACATCATCTTTAGCCTGTTAGGTCTTTTTAGCCTGATAAACAATTTGAATGAAGTCATGTGTTAGTAATCTGGGTGTTCTTTAAGGAATAAGCAATGGCCTTTTTCTTGCTTTTGAATAAATAATTATTGTTGGGCTGTTTCTGTTTTTGTATGTTTAGCAAAACTAATTCCTACAATAAACGCTGCCTGTAGACAGTCACAGTTTGCAGTTTGTGGCCTGTGTAAATAAATACTGGCAAAGTATGTGTGAAATGTTGACTTTAAACTTAGCACTTCTTATGTGAATAAATTAGCTATAACTTTATAAAGGTTAATAAAAGTTATGTTCTAAAGTTACTTGGTTTTTTCTTTCTTTCTTTTTGATAGTTGGCATTATTTTGCACAATTAATGCTTTAAAAAAACAGTTGTATACTGTAACTGTGTTCTCCATGGTATATGCTTAATAACAGTGTAAAAAATAGGTGAGCTTATAGATTTCAAGTTAAGAGAGATGTTTATAGCAGAGTAAAGCTGTTTGAAATTGAAAGTGCTCAAATGCTTGAGGATATAGCGCATAAATGGGTGGCAGTTAAAAATGAGATATTGACTCTTTTTGTTTGTTCCTTATAAGTCTGGTTAATGTTCCTGCCCCAATGCCGAAGATAAACTCCCAGAACAAAGCAGCGAGGGTCTTTTCATGATGTATCCTTTACCATTGTTTTGTTGTTAACAATAGAATCTGGAATTTTGCTGACAAGAGTTTAAAACCCACACAATAGTAATGTGTTTTCCAGCTTTTTGTGGCACAAAATGAGACTTTGTTTTTAAATCTCCTATTTAAAAGTATTTCTAATCATCAGATATCAGCAGCTGCACCCAATCAGACCTGTTCATTATGACTCTTGAAATCACATCCCATCTCATCATTATGGTAATCTCTAAAACCTCTAGGATTGCCATTGAGGACTGTACTTTTGCAGAATATAAGGGAGATTAAGTTTCATACCAGCAGCAATGGAAAATTCACTCACCAATTCACCTTGTGGTGAAGCAAAACAGCACAGGAAGCTATTTTATCTAGGAGACATTCAACATGATGTGTCTATCTTCCACACACATGCACAAGTAGACGAGTAACAGATAGGTTCATAGCCATATAAGGCTGCCCATGTAACATTTTAATATAAACTGTTGCAGACATGCAACTCAACTCTGATTGGTGAAATGCATCTTCAAAATGGCCCAATGAGGGGCCCCTATTTATAGAGAGGTCAAAAAGTTAGAAGCATCCAAAGAAACACCCACGGAATAATCAGAACACTTCTTTTCTGGTTTCTGTCCAAGCACCAAAGGAACAGTGAGATTCTCTTTCTTTTCAAATTATTAAAAAGTTCTTGCCTTTCAGTGAACGTAACTCCAAATCAGGCACTGGTGACAGGCTCAAGATTTTTATCTGCATTTGTGTTCTTAACATACTAATAATGTATCAGATTCTGATGCTATCTTGCCATCTGTTTACCTCCCAGCTCTGTTCTGCTGTGCTGATGCCCATGCACTGGAAGTGTTTCCCTAATAAGGCAATGGCGCTCCCCCCTTTGATGCCACACAGATATGAAATGTGTTCCTGTCTCCAATTAACCTATTATAGAATGGAGTCTAAGCTTTTAAACAATCCAATTCCACTCCCCAGCCTCACATATCTCTCTCCTTCCCTCTGTATGTCCTCTCTCTACCCTCTATTCTCTCCTCCCTCTTTCATTCTGGTCCAGAGGGGTTGTCCCAGCAGTGGTTTGAGTGGGGAGAACAGAGAGTTGCACAGTGACCACAGACAGAGCAGGACCTCCACTAAGTCACTGGACCAGTGGGATCGTGAAGGAACGTTCATACAACTGGACATCTGTATTCATTTACAGCTTGAAGAAGCCCCTACCAAAGGAACTGAGAGGGACTGACGAAAAGAGCTTTCATAAATTTGGTTTTAATTTCTAGAGGTTAGTAAAGGAAGCCAGATGACAGACTTTAGGGCAGCTCTAAAGCCCCGTTCGGGGCCTAAGCCAGGGTCTGAGATCAAGACAAGCACCCCAACAAAGGTTGACTTTAGATCATTGCTCAACAAGAAAGATGGTTCACCCAAAGCACCTGCTGCCACGCCACCTCCAAGCAGCGCACCTTCAGACTTCAGGTCCGCCCTGAACAAGAAGCAAGCACCGGAACCAGAGAAGACTGAGGAAAATGAACAGAATTCATCAAAGCTAGCACCCAAAACACCACAGAAGGAAAAGCAAAGTGATGTCAATGGCGTAAATGGTGGTGCAATTGATAAAAAGGTTAACATAAAGGAAAACGCAACAACAGAGAAAAAAGCCAGCAGCACTGATGCAGGGACAACTGAAAAAAAGGAGAAAACCAGCCCAGAGAAGAAGACAACTGATGGACAGATAACAGAGACAAACGACAAAAAGGCAAAAGTTGTGAATGGGGGAGAGAAGGATGCAGGAAAGCTGCCCGTTTTCAAACAGCCCCTCGGTGACATCACTGTGGTGGATGGAGAGAGGCTGAGGTTAGAGTGTCAGGTGACCTCTGACCCCCAAGCTGTCATCACCTGGATTCTTGATGGGAAAATTGTGAAAGCATCCAAGTTCATTGTCTTATCACAGGAAGGTATGAAAGTAGATACGTTTGACCACAATTTCACAGTTTACAATGCGAAATACTATTGATCTTGTATTTTCTACACAGTTCTTTATCTCTTTTGATTAATAGATGTTTAAATGTGACAGACAATTCCAATGAAATGTGATAGCCTTGGGTCTGTAGAGTTATTTAATGACGAGGACAGCTTTAAAACCTCTTTTCCTAAAGCTCCTATTTTAGTGTGTTCTGAGCTGTGTTGTAAATCACATGCTGAGAGGAATAATCTTAAAGCTGAGGCTGATTCATTGCCAACTGGAGCACTCAGTGAGTGTTATCTTGGTTCTTTGAGCTCATTCACATTAGGTTCTTTGATCTGAGGGTTTAAGGTCTCTCTAACCCCTTCCACTGACATGAGACAGAATGATGATTTGAGTCGCAATTAGAAAGTTCTGAAATAGCAATAAAGGATTCCCTGAGTCTAAATCAAACAGGGATGTGATGGGTGTCCCCTACATTATCCAGTGCTTTAGGCTCTTGGTTGTTCTGGTCAATTTTATGTTTAGAAAGCAGGGTATGGTCTCATCAAAGCCTTTTTGTTTGTAAGAATGTTCAATTGTGAAAGTGCAATTCTTAAGTTCTCAAATATTTTCTTAAGAAAATCTCTTTTTTTTTCTTAAGATGAAAATGACAGGTTTAATATTAAACCAAATAAATGCATTGAACATCTTAATTTTGGGGGTTAAGGCAAGTTGGATGTTATGGTAACTTAGGTTATTTATACTGATTCTTAAGAATATTCCTTTCAGGAATTCAAATTTGTCTTAGGTTTTGTCTCTAGAACAATCTTAAGAAAAAAGATAAGAGCATTCCTAAGACTTGTGTTGGGAATACAAAATATTATTAACTTAGTTCTTAAGTGTAAAAATAAACAAACAAACAAACAGAAAAGAAGACCGTCCCCTGGTTTTCTTACATTTTTTTTTTCAGATATTTGTGGCGATGTGTTCACATTAATAATTTGTGCTAATGGAATCATTTGCATAAAAAAAATATTTATTTATGGAGAAGAACTTTAGAATTTGAAGCCTTTGGATAATATGGAAAAAAGCTGTTGACTATTCCATGTTATTATTTTTTTTTGTATTATTATTATTATTATTATTATTATTATTATTATATTTTATTCTTGGAAATCAAGTATCCTTTTTATCAGAGTCAAGCCTCAAAAGTTGTTCAGGGTGTCAACATAGCTGGCATAAGAGTTTTTACAATGTATAAGCCCAGCATTTAGTTTTCAATTAATAATAAGGCTGAAAAGACAAAAATTCAATCATAAAACAATTCAGTTGTCATATACACTTGTCATTAAATGCTACCTCTTGTTTTACATCAGGTGAAAAGTGTTCACTTACAATCGACAAGGCTCTACCAGAGGATGAAGGACGCTACACATGTAAGGCAGAGAATGCACATGGTAAAGCAGAGTGTTCCTGTATGGTCACTGTAGATGGTAAGTGTCCTGTTTTCTAGACTTCCCCTTATGCATGTCATTGGAAACATATAATATTAAGTGAGGGTGTGAGTACCAATAACCCAATAACAATGCTAACAATGTCAAATTCCTCCTAAACTTATAATTAGGATTTATTTGAAACAAAAAGGGGGAAAATATGTTAAAAAAACATTTTTGTTTGTTTGTTTTTTTGCATTCCTCTAGATCCCTCAGACCCATCAGCAGATAAGAAAAACAGGAAGAGCTCTTCTGCAACTCCCACTACAGAAAGTGAGTAAGGACACATGTTGTGGCCTGTTTACTTGTGATGTTAGTAGTTTATTTATGAAGGGATGAAATGTCATTAATCTGTTTCTCAACCTCAGTGATCAACAACATGTCTTCGATTAGTGGAACATAAAAGGAGACATTTTGAAGAATGTTCATGCTGCTCTCTTCCATATTAAAGTGTATGGGGACCAAAGAGTTGACATGCTCCAAAAACTATACATAGAAGTAGTTCACAAAACTCATGGATATATATTCCAAGTTTTCATGGTCAGCATTGACACTGAGAGTATGAAAAGGAGCAGCTTGGACATTAAGATAATAATTAAAAGAAACTCCTTTTGTGATCCACCTGAAAAATGAAAGTAATCCAGATTTCAAAATGAGGATGAGTAAACAACAACAGAATTTTCATATCTAGGTGAACTGTTCATTTATGAGAGCACCTTTAAAGGAACATCAAGTCAAGTCAGGTCATGCCTTATAGTCGCATTCATTAAATTAGAGCTGAGTGATAATATACTTTACATTTTGTGATGATACAAGCAGTTGAGATATTCTATATATTGGACTACATAAGTATATATGTGGATAAATGTGGACATACAAAGTTGGACATACTTTATATAAAGAGCTGGGCTATAATATAATGAACTTTTGTAAACAATCATACATCTGAGATTTGTAATGTAGTATATATTTCTTTATATATAGAAATCCACTGTTTATATTCAAAATCTTGTCTACAACAAACATTTAATTACAACAAACATTCAGTTTTGGCGTACTGTAAATAGGCCTTGTGTTTGTTTTACCCCACTTTGAGGTAGTAAACATTTTACTTGCCTTCCAAAAACCACAATAATTCACAATTAATGTCCATTTTCTCCTTTTGATGTCCTTAATCATCTGGAATTGTTGGCAAAAGCATTTAGTCCTTAATTCTGCTACATATTTAGTGAACATTTAATTCCAATTTCCCTTTCAAAAATATTTGTCATGTCAGAAGTTGACCTTACAGACGGGAACAATGGTCATCACGCGCACTCTATATAGACTCCCAAAGAGGATTTCCATCCCACAGTATCTGACGGCAGATTGTATCTATAGTGCTCAAATGGTTTGCCTGTTTGTTTTGTTCCAGCTTTTAACACAATGGTCACACTAGATCCTACATTGTAATCCATGTGATCACGGTAGAGTAGAAAATAAACTCAGCCGATGGTGTTTTGGAACAATAGGCAACCAGTTGTACTGCTGCATTTAGTCTTCTAATATTTCATAAGCATAGCAGCCTCTAAGTGGCTGACATTAACATTGCAGTTATGCTCTTAACAAACAATGTCAAAGTGATTTACAATTTAGTGCACGAAAAGTATGTTACTGGCAAATACCAGAACGGAGTGCATTGTATTCCCACAGTGCTTGTGGAAAAAGTTCAGGTGTGTCCAAGCATAAGAGAGAAAATGAAAGATAGGAAAGAAGCAATTGAAGATCTAAAATGGTAGACTTCTGTGAGCTGAAACACATAAAGACCTGACTGTCCTCTCCCTGTTCTCCCCCTTTCTCAGTCTCTCTGTTTGGAGTGTGCTGGAGTATTAGTGGGGTTTACATGTTGCATTGTTTCTTGACGGCGATCAAACCTTAAATAAATAGTGGAGAGAGAGAGCCGCTGCTTCCTGGATCTTGGAGACCCTATATTTAGCATGTCCGTATAAGGGGAATTCCAGCAAGACACAGTGTCCACACAGACACTCTCTCCCTGGAAGCTGATCAGGAGCGGCAGTTTCCTTAGAACTCCTGTCAGTTCTCAGATGAATGTTATTTCCTTTGAAATGGTGTAAAATGAAATTTCAATCATGTGAACAGGGTTGATTACTGGATCTTTTTGACTACTGGATTGTTTGATTGGTTACTGAATGGAGAGTTTATTATTTATCAATTTAAGATTAAAATGTTAAATTCCTGCAATCGAACTATTGGGTATTAAAATACATATAATATCACATTGTTTTGTGACTTTACTTTACTTTAACAAATTAGGCATCACATTTCTTAATATGCATTTATTTGCATACAACAAAAACAATAGCCTCTATAAAAGACCTCTTTGACAGTTACCATTTCAAAATCATTGCTATCATAAAACAAAATATAAATCTATTGATTAATAACTTTTTGAATTAAGAAATAAGATATTATGTTTATAATATGAGCAAAATGATGCTAACCAATGCTAATATTTTTTTTTTAAATGGTGGTATGAAAGCATAATAACTAAACATTTACCATTATTCAAATTTGTTTTGAAAATGTGTTATTTGAAGCTGCAAAATATTGTCAAAATTGTTAAATCCTTCTAAAATCATTATGCTTGTAGTTCCTCCAAAGGGATAGTTCACCCAAAAATAAAAATTCTGACATTATTTACCCTCATGTGATTTTGTTTGTTTCTTATGCAACACAACAGAAGATATTTTGAGATTTTTTTTTTCTTTTTTTCTATGAAAGTCAATGGTAACCAAAACTGTATGGTTGCCAATATTCTTCATAATATCTTATTTTGTGTTCTGTAGAAGAAAGAAAGTCATACACATTCTAGCCAACACGAGGAGGAGAAAACTATGAACATTTTTGGCTGAACTATCCCTTTAATGAAATTTTTATTTTAATAATTATGTAAATATGTTTAGCTAAAAATGCTCTCTCTTCTGCAGATGAAGCCAGAATAAAGAAGAAACCAGCTCCCGCCAAACAGGGTAAGATTACTCTCCCATTATCCCTTACATAACCATACAGGCCCAAGAATATTTGACCTGAAGGCCATGTACAGAGACACATTCTTGTGTGATTACACAGTCTTGCAGAATATTGATAGTAGACAGACAGAGAAAGAAAATACTGAATAACTATTTTCCATGAGAGTGTTGAATATGAACCTATGTTTTCTTATGATGCCACGCAGGTTCGCCGCCACAGTTTCTGCAGTTCCCTGGAGATCAGAAGATCAGGGCAGGAGAAAAGGTGGAGCTGTTGGGCAACTTTGGAGGGACGGCACCCATAACTTGCACCTGGCTCAAATTTAAAAAGCCGGTAAGAAAAAGACAGAGAGTACAATGACAGATCATTGGTTCCCAAACCTTCTGAAATAAAGGCAACTATTTACAGTGATTTTTGACTGCACCTTAAAGAAATTTCCCATGTGAGCATAGAGCACCCCTTTAATCTAAAACTGACAGCACAAATACTTATTGTAAAATTATATCTCAAAAACAATTTTGGAACAAAAGATGATACTCTGATCCGGATTTTTATAGCCAAAACCGATCACTCATTTCTTGTCATCTTGATCAGCCGATACAGATTCTAATACCATTTTTGGGGGATCAGTATCGATTCGCAAACACTGTTACATCAATGTGACATAAAGTACTATAGGTCGATTAATTGATATTCAGATAAACAGGAATATATTTCATTGAATTATCAATAGTCATTTTATTGTAATAGTAAAGAAACGTTTTGAATGATTAATTTTTTAATTGTATTGCCTGACATTTGATTGACTATCTAAGACAGCAGGCTTTTATTTGAGAGAAGAGTTGTGAAGATATAGAGCATATGCAAACTGAACAGCTGCTGCTGTTAATGTAAATTGAAAATTATTTAATAAAGAATTTTGGGTAACAATTTATTATAGGGAACAATTCTCACTATTAACAAGTTGCTTATTAGCATGCCTTTTTATTAACATATTGGCTGTTTATTAGTACTTATAAAGCACATATTTTGCATGACCATATTCTACATCCCTAATCCTACCCAATATCTAAACATAACAACTACCTTACTAATAAGCAGCAAATTAGGAGTTTATTGAGGCAAAAGTCATAGTTAATGATTTGTTAATGGCGAGAATTGGACTTTGAAATAAAGTGCAACTGAATTTTGTATTATACCCCACCTGTTAACTTTAACAGGAGACTGAAATGTCCCTGCAAGGTTGCACGAGCGTTTCATATTCGCTGCCCCTCTCACACTGTGAGCAGACTCGCATCGTTTGTGTCATTATTAGCATGAATGGTTTTTGTGATTCATCAAGTTCAGAGACCACTGATTGATTCATTGCTGATTAACTGAAGAATCTGTAGTACAAAACACTTAAATTGATACATTAATGTATAAAATGAAGCAGAGATTATGCAGAACCCACTTTGGGAACCAATGTTAGATGACAGATGGTGAAATGAGAGTGTGAGGATGGTGTGGTGGTTGCCTATTGTGATCTTTACATGTTGTTTCCTAGAGATTAGGAAGACAAAAAAAAAATCTTTGGAAAACCTACTGAATAATTACAGTAGTAAGGATCAGTTTAGATTTCATTATTACTTGGTGTATATGTTTGATATGAAAGTGGTTAAAGAAGAGGTGAAAATAAGAAAATGAAAGCCTAAATGCGTAAAGTCCTACAGTATATACTTTGTATACTCTTCTCCTGTTTAGATCCACCCAGGAAGTGGGGGCATTTCCATAGAGACCACAGAGAACAGCAGCCACCTGACAATCGCAGCGAGTGACCAAGATCACTGTGGTTGCTACACTCTTGAACTGCAGAATAAATTTGGTACCAAGCAGGCCTCACTCAACCTCACTATCGTAGGTATGGGAATAAACAAAGACAGGACGATAATGAGAAACAGGAAGGAAAAAGATTTGATTATGAGAGACTGTATTTAGCACTTTGATACAACGTACCATAAAGCATATTTACTAGTAGTCTCCCTATCTTTCTATGCATTGCTTTCTGTATAACTAATGCTGACCTCTTCAATGTAAATCTATGTCCCAGATAAGCCAGATCCCCCAGCCGGCATCCCTGCTGCCTCTGACATCCGCAGGTCCTCGCTCACCCTCTCCTGGTACGGTCCCACTTACGATGGAGGCAGCGTTGTCCAGTCCTACAACCTGGAGATCTGGAATTCGATCGACAACACATGGAATGACCTCACCTCCTGTAACAGCACCTCATACCACGTCCAGAACCTTCTCACTGATCGTCAGTACAAGTTCCGCATTCGAGCTGTTAATGTCTATGGAGTTGGAGAGCCCAGTGCAGAATCTGAGTGCATTATAGTGGGAGTGGAGGAGGTAACAGGTGAGAAACAACCTCTGATTCATTGTGTTACTATTGATCGAGAGAGAATCAGTGGGGAAAATTCCTACATTATATATTCTCATTTTTGTAATAATTCACTCATTTCCATGACAAATTCTACTATCATCATAACAATTTTAATGATTTTAATTTCAGAATTTCTCCTGCCTTTATGGCAGCATCACTCGAGTTGGCATAAACTCAAGTCTTATAATATTATATGCATAAATTAATATAATGAATGTTATACAATATGGTATCAAATGTAATGTGTCACATCAATAGTCTATCAAATTTACAGTGCGTGTGCGTGTGGGTTATATATTTAACAATGATCTTATATGAATTAAATGAAAATGCATTGCATTGTCTATTATATCAATATTAAATGCATTGCATTGTATATTATATAAACCTTATATGAAATGTATTATATAAAATGCATCAATGCATGTAAATGTATCGATGTGCGTGTGTGTGTGTATATATATATACCCTTTTTTATTCATTTAGTTCAATATTTTTGTATGTAAATATACTATATTGTAAATATACAGGGAATATATATTTACACATTATAAAATATACAAAATATAGAACTAAATAAACGAAAAGGGGAAAAATCATGTAGACATAGGATGGGAAGAGGAAGAAATCTTACATATTTTCCAGATTTTGTTCAGGTTTAATTGGGAAAAAATATATATTCACTGTGGTCTCAAGACTATTGAACCCCAAAAGTATAAATGTGATGAGCTGATGCACTACATAAAAACTAAACCTTTAAATAACATTCACATTTTTCTCCAGAGAAAAAGGAAGAGGAGGAAGTTGGAGCCACTGTGTCTGATGATGGTATGAAGTTCAAAGCAATTAGCCCACCATTCCATCCCTCCTGAATCCAGAGTTTACTAATATGACTCCCACATGGCCAGTCTGATACATTTCCTGTTCATTTCACAGATGAGGAGAAAGAACCAGAATACAGAGATGTGGTCATTAAGAAAGGCTGCAGCGTGAAGGATTTCTATGATATAGAGGACCGCTTAGGAACGTAAGAGATGCGTTATCAATATAACCATTTGGATTTACTGTACCAGATATATTCTTCCAGTTTCTTCAATTGCCTTTTTCTTATTTCTAAAAGGGGTAAATTTGGTCAAGTCTTCAAACTTGTGGAAAAGTCCACCAAGAAGGTATGGGCAGGGAAGTTCATCAAGGCATTCTCACAGAAGGAAAAAGAAAACGTGAGGCAGGAGATTGACATCATGAACAGCCTCCACCACCCCAAACTGGTGCAATGTGTGGACGCCTTTGAGGGAAAATCTGACTTGGTCATGGTTTTGGAGATGTGAGTCCCTATACCCAGACAGCAGACAGTTTCGGCCCAGATCCGGCCCACATCTGGCCCGCATGGATTTCACATGTGCCAGATGTGGGCCGGATCTGGGCCAACACTATGTTGCTGTCTGGGTATCTTCAATCTTTTAAGCCGAAAGACTAACATGATACAGGTTAACTAAATAAAAGCTTTCATGAGAAGGCCATCGGATATGTTCCAGTTTGGGAGCGGTGATCACATTGGGTCACTTTGGTGAACCTACCTTGTGTGTCCTGGTGTCTTTGAACAGGCTGTAGTGTTCGTTAGTTGTTTTTTCAACACCTTTAAATCATTCCACCAGTTTAGCTTTTTATGGCGAGAGTGGAATGTAAAATCCAGCACCCTGTGATGGGAGAAGTGCGTGTCACATGTCCTTATATAGTGAGATGGAGAAACAGGGAGGTGAGGAGAAGAAAGCATGGATGCTCTCTGCTTCAGCTTGGCAGCCATGATGGAAAATAGCCCAGAATTAAATCTCCCTGACTGTAAGAGAATTGTTTAGCACTCCAGACACTGTTCGTCTGGTTGTTAAATGGAATGTGCATAAACAGTTCCAATGCATTGAGATTGCAGTCTGATAATGATTGGTTAGCGTCGTTTAACGATAATGTCATTGTGGTCCCCATTGGCTGCAGCTTCAGCTTTGCAGCCATGATGGAAAATAGCCCAGAATTAAATCTCCCTGACTGTAAGAGAATTGTTTAGCACTCCAGACACTGTTCGTCTGGTTGTTAAATGGAATGTGCATAAACAGTTCCAATGCATTGAGATTGCAGTCTGATAATGATTGGTTAGCGTCGTTTAACGATAATGTCATTGTGGTCCCCATTGGCTGCAGGATTTCTGGCGGCGAGTTGTTTGAGCGAATCGTTGATGAGGATTTCGAGCTGACTGAGCGTGAGGTGATTAAGTACATGCTGCAGATCATTGATGGAGTTCAGTTTATCCACAAGCAGGGCATTGTCCACTTGGACCTCAAACCTGAGAACATCATGTGCATCAACAAGACAGGAAGCAAGATCAAGCTCATTGACTTTGGACTTGCTCGAAGGCTAGGTAAACAAATGCAAACAACTGCAAAAGCAAACAGAGTCTGGTTTTCTGGCACAGTTTTATTTTTTATTTATTTTTTCTGTTTTCAGAGGATTCTGGCTCTCTGAAGGTTCTGTTTGGAACTCCTGAGTTTGTAGCTCCTGAGGTGATCAACTACGAAGCTATCAGCTACCCAACAGACATGTGGAGTATTGGCGTCATCTGTTACATTCTGTGAGTGATAAATCAGTATCTCAGCTACATCGGTATCACTCCTCCAACAGTCGCTAACAACCATGGCACATAAAGACACAGTAATCAATGCTGAGGACTGGAAACATTTCCTTTTAAGTCCATTATTAGTTTTTGGACAACTCGCTTGCCAAGCTTGCTTTTTCAGTTTATCACATAAACACAAATTCGATTCCTTGGAGGTAGAGTATAAATATTTAAACTGACTTGTGTCAGTTACTTTTATCTTCATGTTACAAGAGGCTAATACCCCCTGCGTTAAAAGGCCATTTTTGATTTGATCTTTTTTCCAAAACACTAAACAGCCATCAAAATGAAATAAAATGCTCAATCCTTTCCTAAACAACTTTTTGTTGCTATGAACTGCAAAACTGTCCTGATCAAACTTGATTTATCAATTTTTTTAAATATTGCAGATGAGAATGCCTGAAACTGCTCCACCCCCATCGACTAAACATTGCCTCTATATCTTTAAATACCGCCTCTACTGTAAACTGTATGACTTTATTACTATCTATAAACTATAAGATGTTTAGCATTTTTTTTACAGAATACACACTTCATTGAATATGTAACAATATAATCAATAAATATGAATATATACAGAAAATATATACACTACCGTTCAAAAGTTTTGTGTTAGTAATATGTTTTAAAGAAGCCTCTTATTCTCACTAAGGCCGCATTTATTTGATAAAAAATACAGTTAAAAAATTAATATTGTGAAATGTTATTGACATTTAAAATAGCTGTTTTATATTAGATTTTTTATGTAATTTATTCCTGTGAAAAAACTGAATTTGCAGCTCACACGATCCTTCAGAAACCATTCTAATATGATGATTTGGTTCTCAAGTTATTTATTTATTTATTTATTGCTACATAATTATTTGTGGAAACTGTGATACAATATAATTGATATTTTGTTCAATTTAATGCATCCTTGCTGAATTTTAAAAAAAATTGTTTTTAAATAAATAAAACATTTGCCTTAAGGGATGCTTTTTGTCCTGTTGCACCTTGCATCACATTTTGGTTGAATGTGCGCTAACAGAATGAAAGATTATTGCCTAATAGCCTTCCTCTTGTTTACCCTCAGTGTCAGTGGTCTCTCTCCATTCATGGGAGACAATGACAATGAAACTCTTGCCAATGTCACCTCAGCCACCTGGGATTTTGAGGATGAGGCGTTTGATGAGATTTCAGATCAGGCCAAAGACTTCATCAGCAGTCTCCTAAAAAAGGACATGAGGTAAGCTTCAGAAAAGCTACTGAAGAAAGTTTTGAATCAGAAACATTATAATTTTTATGGAAATACCAACATTGTTCGAAGTTAATCCAAAACCTTTGTAGAGCACTGTGCAGATGCACATTTCTTGAACAGCACATCCTGAGCTCTTGGCACAGAGCCTTAACAACTCACAAAGAACCTAGTAAAATCTACATTATTGTAAATGGAGGGTGTAATGGGCAAAGAAAATTATCACTCAAATGTATTAGTTCATGCTGAATGTTGATGAAAGGATTTTAAGCATTTGATCTGAATTCTGTGCCCCTATAAATGCCACTCCGTAGGGCCAGACTGACCTGCGCTCAGTGTTTAGAGCACTCTTGGCTAAAGCAGGACACCAAAAATATGGAGGCTAAACAACTCTCCAAAGAGAGGATGAAGAAGTACATCCTGAGACGCCGCTGGCAGGTGAAAGCACTGGCGTTTATTTTAATTTCTTTGTTAGACAAAGAATTCATTTCTATGAGTTACATGGGAAACTGTTTTCTTCATGTTTGTGAGTGTCTGTGCAGAAAACAGGTAATGCAGTGCGAGCCATCTCCAGATTCAGCTCTATGGGAATGTTAGGAGGAATCGGTCCAAAGAAAAGTTCCCCGACTGACGGTAATGGTCCAGCAACCAATTTTCAATATTGATGCTGAACATTGCGTATTAAATGTCATACAAGTTAAAATGTTAGCTGCACATTAATAAATGTGTTTGTGTTCAGAAGAGCCTCCGGCACCGTTCCTTGAAAGTGTGGAGGATGAAAACCGCAGCCCTGTGGCCCCCAGCATCTCCTCTGTCATACAGGATGTAGAAGTGGTGGAAGGCAGTGCTGCCCGCTTTGACTGCAAGATTGAGGGTAATGACCTTTGACCTTGAAGGCTTTTAGACTTTAAGGGACAGATTTACTAAACAGGGCAAATTAGCGTGAGAACGCAATCCCATAAAAGCGCCAATGGGAGTGGAAAGTTCTGCGGGTGATCTAATGACAATGCGCAGATTAAACAACACAGATGCAGCCAGATCATTTCTGTAATGACCAATGCAATCTATCAAAAACAGCATAAATTTGATGCATTCACGCCATGTCGTAATTACTGTAATTTCGAGATGACAACACGTGATGTTCTACTTGGAGCTGTTCACACCCTTGGACTCAGACACGGAGCTATCACACTATCAATGCCTAAACTTAGCGCCTAATGAATCTTAGGTAGTCAGATAGTACAAGTCGTAGCTCTCAGAAAAGTTCCAGTTCACGAGTTGTAATTAGGAGTTCTACGAGGATGTGAATGCTTTTTACAAGTTGATATCTCATTATTACAATGTGGCGTGTATAGCATAGGGTCACAAACAAGCAGAGCTGATGATGATCAGGTGCATATAATCTACTAAAAACACAGGTGCAAAGTGAGTTAAGACGTTTTTTAAAAATAAAAATCTGTCTTTAATAAATCTTGACAGTAGTCAAAAGAGGGATTGCGCTTGCATAAATCTGGCCCTAAGTGCTGAGTTATAATTCTTCTGCTCTTAACCCTTAAATTTAAATAAATGTCTTTACTGACACTTTTGATCAATTTAATGCATCCTTGCTGAATAAATGTATTAATTTCTTACTGACTCTAAACTTCTGAAAGGTATATCCTTTAGCTTGTAAGTGAAATTCCAGGTTCTTATTAAATCTTAATATTGTTGTTGGATGCTAAAGAAAAATAAATGCCTTTATGGTGTCTAAACATATCTTAGGGACTGAAGGGATTTCATTTCGTTAAATTATAAAATTTAATTATTTAATTTAATAAGAAAATACTTTAATCCTAATGCAACAAAACACTATTTGTTCATGCTTTTTGTACATACTAACATTATCAGCTATAATATAACCTTATTATTAGTTATAAAATGGAGAGTTCCGTTCCTTGATTCTGATTGGCTGAGCCACGTTCGAAGCTGTTGTAAATTACTCTACAAACATACACCTTTGTTTACGTTTGTCTGTTGCTCGGCAACCACAACTGGTTCTGAGGAACTACATTGTTTGGTGGAAGAATACTGTTTTTATTAATATCATTACACTTTATTTGCTTGTTTTATTTTGTGAAACCTTACTACGTATATGGAATAACCGTTTTATAAAAGCAATAAGCCCCGTGAAGCCGTGGTTTACAGTGAATTTATAACAG
>NW_015540892.1:2361471-2364914 GCF_001515605.1 Sinocyclocheilus anshuiensis
CCCCTTAGCTGTTATAAATTCACTGTAAACCACGGCTTCTTGGGGCTTATTGCTTTATTCTCTTACCTTCAAATTCCATCAGCCATTTGGCTGAGCAGTTTAAAAAAAAAGTATATTTTAAAAAGGTATTGTTATTTTAATCTCCTTTAGGATTTCAAATGAAAACAGTTATCCTTTTCTCTACCTACCCATTTCCTTATCAACATGAGGATTGTTTTTACCTTCTCTCCCTTTATATGGTGATGTTCAAAAGTCACAAATAATGTAAAAGCTTGGCAATTTGATCATCATGAGGCAGAAAATTAGCAAATTAGCGCTGGGTATGATTCGTAGCATTTACACTTACACCATAATATGGTCCACTACTCTGCACATGATGTTTAAATGCTACAGTATGCCCTTATTGTTAATTATTGGTAGACCTAAGTTGAATGACTGTTGTTGTGTGGTCCACTTGCATTTGCATTTAATTTTTAACAGTGTTTTTGATTTATTACTGTTTTACTGTGTCTTCTGAACACAAAGGCTACCCAGACCCTGAGGTTGTGTGGTACAAGGACGACCTGCCTATTAAGGAGACGCGTCACTTCCAGATTGACTATGAAGAGGATGGCCACTGTAGCCTGGTGATCTCAGAGGTCTGTCCTGATGATGATGCCAAGTACACCTGCAAAGCCGTCAACAGTCTGGGAGAAGCCTCCTGTACTGCTGAACTGATGGTGGAGTTTATGCAGGAGGAGGAAGGAGAGGAAGAGGATTGAATAATGATGGAAACAGGAGTGGATAATGATGGAGAAGTGAAAGACGATGTGAGATAGAGGAGGAGAACGACTGAATAACACAGGAACTATGAATATCTTAAATATTTTACACCATTTTGAATCTTCTTTTTTACACCATCTTCATATTTCTTCTTACTGCCTAGAATAATTTGGAAAGAGCAACTGTTTTGGGGTAAAACTTTTTACCAAGATCAAAAACATTCCAGCTTGTGCCATTGTGTCCAGACAATTATCCCGACTGATTTACCAAAAGGGACTACAAAACTAAATGTGACAACCATATGCCTGTATAGCAATGAAAAAAAATCCACCACTTGTTTTATCATACTGATTACGTTACATTGATTTCATCCATGTCAGTAATTTTGTAAGTCAGTATACTTTTGTGCGCACATTTGACATTTTAGGTCTGCACTGCAGTGTAATCTAGTGGTATAAACACGACAGTGCTTTTTCAAATAACACTAGTCTAGTCTATATGGTATTGGAATCAATATGAAGACAGTTTAAATACTTTTGGAGACTTTACTGTATGAAGATATTAACTAATGATTATATTATTATGTTTTATTTAATAGTTATAAGAATTATTGTTGCTAAATGATTGAATGTAGTTAATTCAGTCGTTTAGAAACTGTAGCTGATAGAAGAACGTGACCATCATTAGACTGTCTGTGCTGTTTGCACTTTGAATTAATTTTGCCCTCTTTGAGTTAATTCACTTGCATGACAGAGCAATGAGGTGAATTTTGTGCAGCAACCTGCGATACAACCCCCTCATATGATATTTATAAACCCCGTACAGGCTTCTGCTGCCTTTCAGTGTCTGCACTATTCTCTGAGAATTAATTAGTCATAGAATTCAAACTCAGAGCTGTTTTGTCTTATCTTTTAATTTTCACTACACATATAGTGCTTTAAATTTCCCATCACATCAGAAGTAGTATATTAAAACTTATAACACAAATCAACAAATCTATTGGCCCTGTTTGTTAGTTTTGGTTTATTCAGCATAATTGGCAGTGAATTTCTGAACAGTGGACATATAAATAAAGTGTTTCCCTTCTGTGCTTTTGTGACACTTATGTTGTTTGTTTGTCAAAATTGCAGTTATTTTTCAGATGCAGATTTTCATCATATTGGTATGCAATGGCACTATTTCTTTTTCAGGCAGTTCAAAGCACAGCGTGACCCTTGCGAAAAAGAAGTGTGCTTAATTATACTGAATGTACACTCTTGAAATTTTTTTTTTTTTTAAACAACAACTTAGTATTAATCAAATAAAAGACAGCTTAAGTGTACTTAAAGAGAGTACATTTTCATGACTGTTCACATGTACCACATGTAATCTTATGTTTGTGCTATATAGTTATATTTAACTTTGGGTTAAAAAACTGTTGCCACAGTTTGTCTTCACTTATTGAATTAGTTGGAGAGGAATCAGGATTCCTTCAGGTCTTTAGTGAAAAAGACAGATGACCACAGGAGCAATTTACTAAATTTAACAATAGGCCTATACATTAGTTTATATAGCTAATGCTAATATACCAACCTATTTAAACTATTAAAATCTGATTGTTACTGCAAAAATATTATAATTTATACATTAAAATATATCATATAATATTAAGCACATATGTAATGCAATTAAATGTTATATGTTGATAAAAACATTTGTGTTCTGAAGATGAACGAAAGGTCTTACGGGTTTGGAACGACATGAGGGTCGTTATACCACATTTAAGTAATGCCAAAAACATAACATAGCCTAACACTTTGACTGGTTTAAAGATTTTCAATAAAGTATAGCCTATATGACAGGTGATACCCTAATTTTTTTATCACTTAAACCGGCATAATTGCCTTGTTAAACATAAAATAAAAGGTTATAAGCATAATATTAATTTTCTCTGTAGTTCTAACTTAAATTCATACTATAACATTTATTATTATTTCCTTCTTTTCCTTCAAAATGTACTAAATTCCAGCGTGTGCAAAGCTGTTATGAAGGGAAATGGTGGCGATTTTGAAGAATGTAGATGTAAAATAAATAATAATAATAATAAAATAAAACATACAATGGATAAAATAATGCACAACGTCATAACGTTACATGACCACGGTCGTTTTTACAATACACTACAATAAATGTTGTACTTTAGGAGATTTTTTTAGAACGTTACAGTAAATATATGTAGCTTTCCAAACTACAAATACCAGCATGCAACAGAACAAAACATTGCCTCCCCCTCGACTCCTCAGCATGGCTTTTTGGCACTCCCCAGCGGGGGATTGGTGCTGAAAGGCTTCATTGTGTCGGGGATTGAATGGGAGAGTTTGCGTTTTGTTGAAGTCCGTCTGTTATCATCCACACAGCGCGGATTAACTGGCCTGCCCGAGTCCGAGCCATGCGCGTTATCATGCCGCAAACCTCCAGCAGTGCATTTATTGTGCATGATACAGATAAATGCGCCCAGCTTCAGAGCCGCTGCCGCTGAGTGAACGATGCTCAACAGCTCCGAAAAATGAACGGAGGGCCCGACAGATACGGATTAACAATGTAGGGATGCTATTGTCGAAGTCTCGCATCTGATACAGAGCTGCGGGTTTGCATCGATGGAGAGGGTGTCTGGTCACCTATAAAAAGCCTGCACTATTTTT
>NW_015540892.1:2365255-2389133 GCF_001515605.1 Sinocyclocheilus anshuiensis
ATACCCTAATTTTTTATCACTTAAACCGGCATAATTGCCTTGTTAAACATAAAATAAAAGGCTATAAGCATAATATTAATTTTCTCTGTAGTTCTAACTTAAATTCATACTATAACATTTATTATTATTTCCTTCTTTTCCTTCAAAATGTACTAAATTCCAGCGTGTGCAAAGCTGTTATGAAGGGAAATGGTGGCGATTTTGAAGAATGTAGATGTAAAATAAATAATAATAATAATAAAATAAAACATACAATGGATAAAATAATGCACAACGTCATAACGTTACATGACCACGGTCGTTTTTACAATACACTACAATAAATGTTGTACTTTAGGAGATTTTTTTAGAACGTTACAGTAAATATATGTAGCTTTCCAAACTACAAATACCAGCATGCAACAGAACAAAACATTGCCTCCCCCTCGACTCCTCAGCATGGCTTTTTGGCACTCCCCAGCGGGGGATTGGTGCTGAAAGGCTTCATTGTGTCGGGGATTGAATGGGAGAGTTTGCGTTTTGTTGAAGTCCGTCTGTTATCATCCACACAGCGCGGATTAACTGGCCTGCCCGAGTCCGAGCCATGCGCGTTATCATGCCGCAAACCTCCAGCAGTGCATTTATTGTGCATGATACAGATAAATGCGCCCAGCTTCAGAGCCGCTGCCGCTGAGTGAACGATGCTCAACAGCTCCGAAAAATGAACGGAGGGCCCGACAGATACGGATTAACAATGTAGGGATGCTATTGTCGAAGTCTCGCATCTGATACAGAGCTGCGGGTTTGCATCGATGGAGAGGGTGTCTGGTCACCTATAAAAAGCCTGCACTATTTTTATTTTTTTGGTTGCATTTTGCCTCTTGATTACATTTTGGTGCCGAATACATTTTTTCCAAAGGGTTTACCGTCGCTGGGCATCAGACAAAAAAACATGGGGAACGCAGAAAGTATGGATGCTCACCTCACAGATTTCAGGGCGAGGGGCAGCAAACCCTCTAAACTGCCCATGCCGGACCCGGCCGAACTGGAGGAGAGATTTGCAATCGCACTGGTAATTTTCACTTATATCCTCAAAAGCCATATCGATGTAATTGTATCATGTGCACAACTAGTATGGAAGCTGACAGCCCACGCCAGCACACACGCCTCTATTGTGTGCGGTTGGCAGTGTGCATTGCTTTGATGCTGTTTGCGCGAGCATGATAGCTACTAATTGCAGGCGCGCGGCACCTTTATTGTGGAATCCTTTTGGTTTTTCATCTGCTTTCGCGTCACCAGAATTTTGAGCTTGCACACATGCTTGCTTATAGCGGTGATTATGCATTTATGTATGATTTAAGGAGTCTGTCCTAGTGTCCTTAAAGGGTTAGTTCACCCAAAAATGAAAATTAGCTTGTGTTTGAACTCACCCTCCAGGCATCATAGGTGTATATGACTTAATTCTTTCAGACGAATCTAGTCGGAGTTATATCAAAAATTGTCCTGGCTAGTCCAAGCTCTATCATTGCAGTCAGCGAAGCCTGCACTATTTTTTATTTTTTTGGTTGCATTTTGCCTCTTGATTACATTTTGGTGCCGAATACGTTTTTTCCAAAGGGTTTACCGTCGCTGGGCATCAGACAAAAAAACATGGGGAACGCAGAAAGAATGGATGCTCAGCTCACAGATTTCAGGGCGAGGGGCAGCAAACCCTCTAAACTGCCCATGCCGGACCCGGCCGAACTGGAGGAGAGATTTGCAATCGCACTGGTAATTTTCACTTATATCCTCAAAAGCCATATCGATGTAATTGTATCATGTGCACAACTAGTATGGAAGCTGACAGCCCACGCCAGCACACACGCCTCTATTGTGTGCGGTTGGCAGTGTGCATTGCTTTGATGCTGTTTGCGCGAGCATGATAGCTACTAATTGCAGGCGCGCGGCACCTTTATTGTGGAATCCTTTTGGTTTTTCATCTGCTTTCGCGTCACCAGAATTTTGAGCTTGCACACATGCTTGCTTATAGCGGTGATTATGCATTTATGTATGATTTAAGGAGTCTGTCCTAGTGTCCCACCTCACAGATTTCAGGGCGAGGGGCAGCAAACCCTCTAAACTGCCCATGCCGGACCCGGCCGAACTGGAGGAGAGATTTGCAATCGCACTGGTAATTTTCACTTATATCCTCAAAAGCCATATCGATGTAATTGTATCATGTGCACAACTAGTATGGAAGCTGACAGCCCACGCCAGCACACACGCCTCTATTGTGTGCGGTTGGCAGTGTGCATTGCTTTGATGCTGTTTGCGCGAGCATGATAGCTACTAATTGCAGGCGCGCGGCACCTTTATTGTGGAATCCTTTTGGTTTTTCATCTGCTTTCGCGTCACCAGAATTTTGAGCTTGCACACATGCTTGCTTATAGCGGTGATTATGCATTTATGTATGATTTAAGGAGTCTGTCCTAGTGTCCTTAAAGGGTTAGTTCACCCAAAAATGAAAATTAGCTTGTGTTTGAACTCACCCTCCAGGCATCATAGGTGTATATGACTTAATTCTTTCAGACGAATCTAGTCGGAGTTATATCAAAAATTGTCCTGGCTAGTCCAAGCTCTATCATTGCAGTCAGCGGGTGTTGCAGTTGAACAGTCCACAAGTCGTCAAATAAAGCACGTGCATCCATAATAAAACGTGCCTCACATGGTTGTGTTTTTGTAAGAAAAATATCAATATTTCAAGCATAATAAACACTTTTCTCTCACTTCCGTTATCTGTCATACACGGAAGCCGTTCCGGCGGATGACGTAAGATGTCGGCGTTGCGTGATTAGTGACGAATGCGGAGAGAGAACAATAGAGACGCTGGTCACTAATTAGAAGTACAAACCGAGGATTTGTAAAGAAAAATGTTGGAGGATTTCGATATAAACCAAGAGGAGACTGGTTTTCCTTTGCTAAAGTAAGGAAACTTTGTTCCTATAAACAAACTCGCGAGACTAGCATATCTCAGAGGCACGCGCATACGTGCTGCGTCATCCGCCGGAACGGCTTCCGCGTATGACAGATAATGCAAGTGAGAGAAAAGTGTTTATTACGTTTGAAATATGGATATTTTTCTTACAAAAACGCATGGATTCACTACAGGAGGCCTTTATTCACCCCCCGGAGCGGTGTGCGGCACGTTTTATTATGAATGCGCGCGCTTTATTTTGTGGACCATTCAACTGCAACACCCGCTGACTGCAATGATAGTGCTTGGAATAGCCAGGACAATTTTTAATATAACTCCGACTGGATTCGTCTGAAAGAAGAAAGTCAAATACACCTAGAATGCTTCAAGGGTGAGTAAAACACAAGCTAATTTGCGTTTTTGGGTGAACTAACCCTTTAATCCAGTCATCGCAACGTGCTCTGTAGGCCACTGTGTTCCCTGCATTTTCCTTTAAATAGGATTCTTTCAGGTGCTTTAACATGAGCAATAACCCCTGTGGCATCAAAAGTAAATGCACTTATTTGGATACAGATAGAGCTACGATGTCAGTATGGTCTTGTTGGTTGATATTCCAGCCATTGGCACAATCTGTCTGATTGTTGTCTGTAATGGGGTCTGAAATTCTCCAATTTGTCAGGAAGGGCTCTTCAAGATAATGTCTTGGGGGACATACATGATATCTATCCTGTGATTTAATTTTTTCATCAGAATCTAGCTTGCAGTCTATTAAAATTACATTTGGAGTGGCATAAAATTGGTACAAATTTCTCCCCAGAGACCCTACATTTCCCTTCGGAGATCAGTAAAGTGTAACTACCTGTCTCTGTATTGTACCATTGACTTTGATCAGACCTGTTTTCTTATTGATATTAGCTGCTCCTGTTCATGTCTGTAATTACAGTGCCTTGATTAATGTAACTGATTCAAAACCACATTCTTTTGACAAGCTTTACATGTGAAGTTCTCAAGGGTCTTTAATCAGTGCACTTAGAATAGGTCATCCGTTGCTTATCTCCCTGATTGGATTTTCAGGGTGTCCTCCAAACAGACACACATCATTTGCTTACATTAGAGACCTGCCCTCTAAACACTCATGATCTAATCAGTGCATTGAGAATCAAAAGTCTGCAAATCAGCATAACCGCTTCATGCCGTGTGTGCATCGTGCATGTGTGTGGGCACGTCTGTCTGTTTGAGTCTGTGTTTGTGCCTGAGAGAGGAGAAACGGAGCGGGGGGAGTGAATGCAAATTGGTTAATGCTGCCTCGTTTTCTCAGATTTGCATCACAAATTCTGTCCCAATAGAGTTGGCTTTTGCAGCCCAAGTCTCTTCACCCTCTTCCACATGTTGGGCACTGCTGCTGTGTTTTCATTTGATGCTCAGACTGTTAGATTTCCAGAGCTTTTCTCTCATTAATCATTTAATCAAACTTGGGCTTGGCTTATTATGCCCAAATAGAAGAACAGAAAGTAACCAGAAAAATGCATGAGGAACTAACAGTATGTTTCAGTCAGTTATCTTTGATGGGCTCAGTTAAATTAATTTAAATATCATTTAAATTCAAGCAATGGATTAAACGGATTCTATCAATCCATTATATTACTTAAAGGGGTCTTATTATGCTCTTTTACAAAGTCTTGATTTTGTTTTGGGGGTGTACTAGAACAGGCTCTCATACTAGGTTGTTTTCGAAAAACACATATTAATAGGATCCCTTTAAAGGGATAGTTCACCCTCATGTCGTTCCAAACCCGTAAGACCTTTCGTTCATCTTCAGAACACAAATTAAGGTATTTTTGATGGAATCTGAGAGTTCTCTGACCCTTCATAGACAGCAAGGATATTACCATGATCAAGGCACAGAAACGTAGCAAAGACATCGGTAAAATAGTCCATGTGACATCAGTGGTTCAACTGTAATTTTACGAAGCTACGAGAATGCTTTTTGTGCGCAAAGAAAACAATAATAGCATAACTTATTCAGCGGTTCTTCTCCCCGAGTTACCGTCTTCTGCCATTTTGGGGAGTACCCCAGAACGTAATCAATGTAATGAGCGTTGTTTACGTTCAGCATGCGCGCGCTGTCTACTGAACGTAAACAACGCTGATTACGTTACGCGAAAACGTGCACATGCTGAAAATAAATTAAATAAAACCGTAAATAGAGCAATTTATTTACCGTACATTACGGAAGTGCACTTTTTTTCACCTGGGAAAAACTGTTCTAAACAAAATGCTTGTGAATATGGATGTGAGAGGACAACATTTTATTGGTGGAAACACCATTATGGATTATGGACTGGTATTTTGCCCAGAACCGACAGTTTCAAGTGACACATTAATAATGGTTTTGTTTTTTTACGAACACACAGTTAATTGATGGTCTGGATTTGGTGTGGATTACATGTGGATTATTGTGATGTATTTATCAGCTGTTTGGACTCCATTGGTGAGCAAGTGATGTAATGTTAAATTTCTCCAAAATCTGTTCTGATGAAGAAACAAACTCATCTACATGTTGGATTTTTAGCAAATTCCCATTTTTGAGTGAACTATTCCTTTAGGGAGCCTCATGAATGTTTCATTAAATTAATACTTTTTTTAAAATGCTGATGATATTCTGTATGAAATTGCAGATATTTATTTTCTGTATGATTGTTGCAGAGAAGAATGTGGCTGTTCTGAAGATATTTAGTCTGTTCACAGACGGAATCTAGATTTGAACTTAGATGAGAGATGAGACAAAATAGTAAACTGGTTATGCACTGCTTGTGACGTCTTTGCTTTTGAACAACTTGCAAAGAAAAATCCATGGTGTCTCTAGAGACTAGCTATTTAGCTTTTCATCACTTGTGTTTTTTGATTAACATGTTATGTACAGAATGCCTTCAAACGTGTGAGAAAAAATAATGTTGACTCTTTTTCTGTCTTTCTCAGAACTCTATGAACCTTCCTCCGGATAAAGTGAGGCTCCTTAGACAGTATGACAATGAAAAAAAATGGGAACTGATATGTGATCAGGTGAGAGAGTCTGTTTACATGCATTCTGCATATTGAGTCTCAGATAAGCCAGAAAGAAATTTTACAGAACTGTTACATAACCTCTTAGTCAGAGGTTGTTACAGCTGTCTTTTTTCCTTTTCACAGAAAATTCAAGTCTTTATTATACCCAATGTTAACTCTATAAAGCCTAATGTATCATTTGATAGGCAAGTTTCATGGCCTCTAAATTATCAACATGCTCAAACTTTGCTGAAAAACCTGTTGTACAAAATTTACTACATGCCTTTTATTATAATTCTAAAAATGTCCTCCTTTAGGTTGTGGTACATGTGTCTTTTTGCGGTGAAATCTTATAAACTGTAAGAATAACTTTTATATTGTTTGTGATATTTCCAGAGGAAAACTTACTGGACTGAAGCAACTTGATTATCAATGTTTTTTTTGTTTATTAATAATAATGATGAAACGATAGAGAAATCATATTAAATTGTCAGTATCAAATATGAAAAATCAGCCTTTTGAGTAATATGTACATCCCTTAATCATCTTTGTATTGCATGACATTATATGTTTGATCCCCCAGAATAAAAACTACAGAGTTTCAGTTATAAACTAAGTATAATATCATAATACTATTGAGAGATATAGAGTGACAATTGCTATTTCTGTGCTTTAATGTTATAAAGATCTCACTGATTTACATTACAACCTATCAGAATTTCATCTTGCCTTTTGGCCATATAAATATCAACAACAGTTTTCCTCACATATATCATACTATATGTGCCATAAAAAACATATTCAGTTTGTTATTATTATTTTAATATGTTGTCTGTGATAACAGTAAACTGTTCCATTTCAAATAAAAAGTTTGACCATTATTTTGTCAGAAAAATACTGTTTTAAAATTTAAATATGACAACCCATGTGCATGCCACCCTAAATCCTGACTTAAAAAAAAATTATATTATGTCAAAAACAAAATTCCAGTTACAATGTGTATACGTTCAACGTTCAACGTAATTTAATGTGACATTGCTATCACAAGTAGTGATCGACCGATATTGATATTTTATAACCGATAACGATACCAATTATTTGCATGTTTATGTGCCCGATAACCGATATGCAGAACCAATATTTATTTACTGTTATAAAGTAAATAAATGACTGAGTGAAGTCCATACTTCACTTTGGTTTTTCCTCCTTTCAGTCATCTTAAAAAAAAAGGGTTGAAAATTAGCAGTCTTTCATGTTAAATTTAATCTTCACATTACAACAATAAAAAAACATTTTATTTAAAGCATCAGCAGCAACACTAATATTAACAATAAGCAAAATAAATGTAGAAGGTCTAATGTTTTCAAATGGAGAAAATAAATAAAGGTAAGGAGTCATATCAACTTTATTTTAAACTACAGTTTTAGTAGGTTTATAAGATGTTTAATAGGTCCAGAGTCAAGAATAATTCACTGGATAATGTTAATTCACTGAATAATATTCTCTGGAATATTGAAATATAACAAACGAAACATCGTATTTTATTGCATTTCTCAACTGGCATGTTATATCAGAATTACTAATAATGGTTTTGTCGTTCTAGATTATGAAATGCCTGCTGACAGCGCAGTTTATCTATGCATTTACACAGAACTATATTCAAACTGCGATCGCTCGTGGAGATAATAAATAATTAATTTCCATAGAGTTGTATCTATTTAGATGTTTATTAGCGAAATAATGGTTATATAGTAAATGTTAATACAATTTAGGGTGTTTTAAACAAGTGAATCGTGTTAAAAGTTACATGCTGTGGCCGTGCTGGAGCATTTCCTGAGCATCAACCCTGTGAGTGAACAGCAATATGAAAGCGGCTTCACGAGACTAATGATGAGCATAGACAACAGACAGAGAATTCAATTTAGCGTTTTTATTTCCAACATGCGCCCATTCATGGCTGCATATTATTTAATTCACGCAAAGTTACGTCTTTATTGGGACAGGACTTGACGGGTTATTTTATGTGACTCCGTGAATTCGTCTCTATTTCTTCGAGCCAAGCTGCATAAACTGCATATCAGGCATTTATGTAATGCATCTAATTTGTGCATTAATGGCTGTTATGTTAAATAAAGTTTACTAACTACAGTAAATCAAGTACCTGTGCACGCCGTTGTTGTTGTCTTGTTTCCCCTCAGGTGCGCTGCAATGGTGATCCTGCGCACAATTCTCAAAACATCCACAAGATGGCGGCGTTTATTGGTGAATCCGATATTACAAAACCGATATCCGATTAGTGTAAAATGATTAAATATCGGGTAAATCGATATATCGGTCGATCTCTAATCACAAGAACTCTGTAGCAAGAGCTCTTTTAGTCCTACCAAGTGCTCTATTGTGGTTTCTTGGCTTTTTATTCACTGGAAAAACAACAACAACAGACAATTGTGATCTGGTCAACCGATTAAATAACCACTGGAATACACTTGAGATTTCTCATTTCTATCCACTCCTTTACAGATCTATTTTTGCGTGGCCCCATCAAAACTTTGTCATTTTATTAGTTTTATTTCCTGTTAGCATCCTTTAGTATAAGAATGATTCTAATAAAGCAGATATCTGTTTTATTATCTTTTACAATGACAGAAATCATATTTAATTATCCAGTGTTTTTTAAAGTTGGTTAAATGACACTACATCTGATTTTTTCTTTTCGTTGTATTTCCTGTACACCTTTAGAACTTTAAATCAATCCAAGCTGAAAATGAGTACAGATATATTATACATAATACATCACCCTAATACATATACACAGAGGAAAGTTCCTTTATTATAACAGCACCACTAAGTAAACACATTCTTTATTAATACATTCTCTCTACATCATGTCACCATGGCTACACTTGACGTAAGGAGAACATGGCTGACTGTGGAAATGTTTGTTGAGGTGAAAGAGTGTGAAATGCCTGCTGTCTAAATAATGAATGATCATATCTCAGTGATTGCCATGATGCTTTCAAGGCTGAAATGTGGTTCAGAAGTGATTGGGTAAAAGTGAGACTCTGTGAGGAGTTGAATGATTGGGAATTAGATCAGAGGATAACTGAACAGAAAAGAAGGTTTGCTTAGTTAATGTTTTATGTTGAAGTTGGGGAGGGGTTTGAACTTGCTTCAAGAGGAGTGTTAAATATGGATAATAGAAATATAGCATCATTTGCGTGTCTAACAGGAACGATTCCAAGTGAAGAATCCTCCCCATACGTACATCCAGAAGCTCGGAAGCTTTCTGGACCCTGCCGTCACCAGGAAGGTGAGTTCCTTCATGTATGCAGACTGTCTCTGTGACTTGTTTAATTAATAGACCGCAAATATTTAAAGATCTAGCCCTGGTATCCAAAGGTTGTACATTCAAACTCTGTAAGGGGTGATTATCATTGTGCCCTTAAGCAAGGAACTTGCAGTTAGTATTTAGTAGATAGTATGTACATGTATGTGAAAAGATGCCTTGAAGGACTTATACATGCAAATAAAAAGAAATGTCTCATGTATATTTTAAAGCTGCATCTAAGTAATGGAATAAACACCAGCCTCTTAAATTTAATGGCCCATCCAGAAATCCTTATTGAATATACAAGTCAAGTCATATAGCACTTAAATAAAAATCATTAGAATAAAATTCCTCTAATATAGGTCCTCTCAAACTGGAGTTGTAGATGGCATCAAGAGGGTGCATCAAGAGGTACATTTCATAAATGTAAATTATAAATTTGGATACATGTTGATAGTTTCCTTCAAGGTTATAAGTGTAACAGCACTCCTGTGGTGGGTAAAAAAATATATAATTTTAAAGATCAGCAAGCTCAAAAAGGATTTAAAAAATAAAACTATTTATTTATAACTATATATATAAAATATATATAAATGTGTGTAACTTTCTGATAAGTTGACAACTTGTTTGAAAGTATTCCACATTCATCATCAAAAAGTTGATGATAAAAGATTGGCATTTGCTACTTTCCAACCAAATCAAGTACATACTTGCTCAGAAGTGGACATCTCTTCCTCTTGACAGAAATTTAGAAGGCGAGTTCAAGAGTCAACTCAAGTGCTCAGAGAGCTGGAGATATCTCTTAGGACCAATCACATCGGGTGAGTCACATGTCCAATGAATCAACCTCAATGTAACATGAATTAAGTTCATTTTAGAACTGTGAAAGGTTTCTTTTGAGGTATTCAGTCGGAGAAAGATTATTAAATGTTTTGTTCTTCACTTAGGTGGGTGAGAGAGTTTCTCAATGAGGAAAATAAAGGGCTTGATGTTCTTGTGGAGTACCTGTCTTTTGCCCAGTATGCTGTCACGTAAGTAGTTCTTTTGCTTGTCAATCTTAATTTTTGTCTTTCCTGCTGTCTTTTGCTTTTGCTTACCACCTCAGAACACTTTGGCTAGGGGTTGTCACAACAGTCGACTGTTGTTAATGAAATCTTGTCACCCCTCACTGCTAGGTTGATTTTGACAAAAGAAAGAGTAGTGATGAATTAAATTCATTTAGCATTTTATTCATTTAGCCTCATTTAGCATTGACAGAAGGTTTGATGAATGGAAATGTGCAAGGTTTATATTTATATAGGTCAGTGTGAAAGCAAGATTGAATACGATCAATTGGAATACTGTGAAAAAAGTTTTTCAGCATCTTGTGATGTGATCACCATTTTAGCTTAAAAAATACCTAATGTTTTATATAAACTAGGGCTGTCAGTTTAACGCATTAACTTAATTATGAAAAAATAACACAATTAAAATATTTTAACGCAGTTAATGCACTGCTGCCAAGACCTGTACATCATCTTACATTTCATACAGTTGACTGTTGACATATATGATGCAGGGCAACAACTTCATAAATGCAGTTCTGTCATGACAACTCTCAGAGTGATTGGCATGGTAATGTACATGACAGTGTTAATGTATTTGGTCTTGGCGGAATAGATCTGCTACGCTGCTGCTGCTGGTGCTGCGGCAGAGCAAGTACCGAGACTTGCTACTGCCAATACATCCACAACATGCTGCTGATCTGTACCAATAAAGCCACAGCAGAACTTTTAAACATCTGTGAGCAACGTAGCGGTGTTTAGTTTCTGAATGAATCTGCGTTTTGAACGACTTGTGTGAATCAATGATTCAAAAGCCCATTCATAGAGAGAGCCGTTTACTTAATTCCTGAATCAGCTGTTTGAACGAATCGAATGAATGAATGACTCATAAAGACATTCACCGTCACCTGCTGGCAGTTTTAGTTTCTTCTTTAGAGGATGATTTCATTTGAACGTATAGGAATAGATCTGCTACGCTGCTGCGGCAGAGCTAGTACCGAGACTTGCTACTGCCAATACATCCACAACATGCTGCTGTAAGCATGTAAGAAATACTGCTGCTGCACATATAACACATATGAATAACCCCCCACAAAGCAGGGGACACTTTACACAAAACAATACAAGCCAATATATGCATGCCGCTGAATATAATGATAAACTGCTGCATCAGTGGACATGCATGTATCCACACGCATGAAGATGAACAGACAAGGAAAGACAAGACATCCCCCACAAAGCAGATCTATCGCCAAGAAATTTGTACTGCTGCTGCTCCGAAAAGCCATGTGAACCGCATGTATTACTATCTATGTGTGCCTGAGCTACCACGCCGACCGGCTTCGCGCTAGTGGCCTATGTCTATGTGTGCCTGGGCTACCACGCCGACCGGCTTAACAATAGTGGCCTAGGACTATGTGAGCATTGGCTACCATGCCAACCGGCTTAACAATAATGGCCTATGACTATGTTTGCCTGGGCTACCACGCCGACTGGCTTAACTCTAATTAGACGCGCACTGTGTGTAATGATACTTAACAAAATGGATATGTTGTAATCCGATAGATAAGACCCCAGCATCCACCTGAGCAAATATCATAATTTAGTCTGACTTGAATGAACAAATAAAGCAGAATATAAACTTTCTTTCTCAGTTTTCTGAATTACACAACACACGATAGCACATGTCACACGAGCACATTTCTCCGAACTACACTACCCACAATGCATTTCACTTGGAACTGCAACAACCATAGCGATAACTTTTAATTCCCTTCTCCCACAACACTATGTTGATATGACTGATAAGCGCGTGCTTCTGACGCTGCGTGCAACTGAAATCAACAACGCACTCATCACAATGAAAACATCGACCTTAGAAATAACGAACGTGAACACTGGGATAATGGCCGATGTATATGGAGAACCCCAGTTGAAATGGGGCTACCGATACAGGAGAGAATCAATCAGCTGCCATGTCCCTATAATTCAAGATACTGGGGCAAAAAATGCCCCTGTATAAGTTTTTTTCTAATTTATATCACATGATAAGCAAAATCACACCAGAGAGAGTGCTGTTTATGTCTGAATAGTGAAATAGTGAATAGCAAATGTGATTTTATACATCAGTTCAGTAAATAAGAATATTGTTATATTTTAAACACAATATTGTGTGTTTTTGCCCAATTTTGCCTATGAAAATATTACCAATAAAACCACAGCAGAACTGTTAAGCATCTGTGAGAAACGTAGCGGTGTTTAGTTTCTGAATGAATCTGCATTTTGAACGACTTGAATGACTCATAAAGACATTCACCGTCACCTGCTGGCAGGTTTAGTTTCTTCTTTAGAGGATCATTTCATTTATAAAAAAAAAATAATAATTAAAGGGATACTTCACCAAAAAAAAAATCTGTCATTTACCCAAATTTAGTTTTTGAATTAATTAATCACCTCACCATGTAATTAATTAGATAAAAAATGTTAATAATTGTACCCAATTGTAAGTCGCTTTGGATAAAAGCGTCTGCTAAATGACTAAATGTAAATGTAAATGTAAATGTAATAGACTGACAGTCCTAATATAAGCATGTACATGTTAATTTTGCAACAGGGTATTTTTCATTATATTTGCTCTTTAATAAATAGTTAAATTAAATTAAAAAGTGTGGATTGATGCTGAGCCAGGGGATTGGGCATGATAGGGTCTAATGAAACTCTGCATGGGTGTCCTAAGTTGTAGGCGAAGGAAAGAAATGGAAGTAATGTTAGTGCTTCTAATAAAAAAAGGATCAATAGTTGCCAGCCTACCGAATAAGTGTAGCAGGATTAGAAGCTGACTATGGGGATTTAACTATATCCCTGGCTAAACAGATGAGTTAAAAGTATAGACTTAAATAGAGTTTGTCTGAACAGTGTTAGAGATGCCATTCCAAAGGCTAAGAGCCATGTAAGAAAATGCTCATCTCGTTTCTTTTAGTTTTTCTTAATTGGCACTGTCAAAATGCAATAGTTTCTGGATCTTAATGGGTTTGTGAAATAGTTAAATGATGAGCATGACAGATAAGAGGGATCTAAGGAGTTCTAAGGGTTCCAGGTAGTGTTGCTTTCGTCAACGAAAATTATGACTAAATATCGTCGTCAGCGAACCTTTATCACGTGACGAAAACGAGACGAGACGCAACGTAAATGCTGGTCATGTGACGATGACTAACAGTGTTGACAGTACATTTCCGCGCTGAATGATTCTGTGTACTCGCGATCTGTGCGTGATGTACGCGCTTCTGTCTGCAGCCTATGTGTGTGCGTTACAGTGCAGCAGCACATTAGATTAGAGCAGCGATTAACTTACCTGTACAATAAGCTGTTTAAAACGTGCATTCTCCCATTCAATTTCGAGCATCCAGTAATATTTTTGATTTTTGTTGTGGAGAAAATAAGGAAAGTGTGTTCAAGCGCCAGCAGAAAACAGTGTAAAGAAATAGTCTTTGAGAGAAGCAGTCTTTATCAGCAGAAGTTAAAAGCAGCTCGTAAGTGTTGCTGATTTAGTTACTGCTTTGACATGACTACTGAAACTAAGGCCAGTCTCCAGAATCACACCAAGATTCCTGATTTTTAGTTGTTTGACCCCTAGAGTCAAGGTATGCGTTCACATTGAGAACTTCATCTTTGTTTCCAAATGCAATGACTTCAGTTTTCTCCTTGTTTAACTGAAGAAAGTTCTGGCACATCCAACTGTTCATTTGATTAATGCATTGGCAGAGGGAGTCAATAGGGCTGTAGTCATTTGGCGATAAGGCTAGGTAAATCTGGGTATAATCAGCATAGCTGTGAAAGGCAATTTGGTTCTTTCTCATTATTTGACTTAGTGGGAGCATATACAGGCTAAACAAGAGCGGTGCAAGAATCCTTTTCAATAATCTTGCCTATAAAAGGAAGATTTGATATTGGTCTATAGTTGCTCAATATGGTGCTATCAAGATTGCTCTTTTTCAGAAGGGGCTTAACTTATTTGTCATTTTAACTGTTTGGAAACAGAGCATAAATGTAGAAGTCCTCCAAAGATTTCTTATCCTGTTGCGCCCTCTATAGGACCAGCGACTAGTCGACGTCAAGCTTAAAGCGTCATGGCAGAGCATTGAAGTTGATTAGTCTGTGCAACCCCTAATATATATATATATATATATATATATAGAGAGACAAAGATTGTAGTACCTTATCTTTAGGATCATTTGGTCCAATGAATAGAACTTTCATTATTAGTGGCATTTGTTCTGGTCTGGAGGAAATAAACAGTTGTGTGTGTTATGCAAAACAATGAAAACAAAAGACCATGTGTCCTAATAATATCACTTGAAGGAAGCATATACAAGGAAAACAACACTGGGCCTAAAACGGAACCTTGTGGCATACCATATTTTACTATTGTTTGGACAGTTGTCCTTTTACGTACACTATCACACACACACATACAAGGGATATCAATCTTACAGGTGGGAGCTAAACCAGACCTGTCCACGAATGCCAACAGGATTCTTAAGCTTGTTCAAAAGAGTGGTTCTGTAAAAACCAGCCATAATAGTATTAGCAGTGAAATACCAAATTTAGAAGACAGAAGTCATTTGTTACCTTGACAGGTAACAAATAACTCTAAGTGTGATGGAGCCTGATACGTGACTGAAACACACTTTCTCAGCAAGAAGGAGTTGGGAGCACACAGTGTTTTGTCGTACTTTTAACAAACTACACAATCTATACATCATTTTCTGTTTATGCTTTAAACACATATTCATGTTATTTTCTCTCAGGTTTGATGGAGATATAACCGAGAGCACCACAGGTGAAACTTCTGTAGAGACCCCTTGGAGCAGGTCTATAGAAGATCTCCATGGCGACAGCAATCTACCATCACCGGTCAGCGGCAGCAGCATACCACGATCCACACGGCACTCCATTAGGTAGATGCATACAAACAGACACGAGCACATTTTTGTTCATTCTGAAAATTGGAATATATTTTTGCAAGACCGCCTTTAACATTGTAGTGCTTTTTCAGGTCTAATACTTTGCCCAGTCGCAGAACTCTGAAGAATTCACGTCTGGTGTGTAAAAAAGATGACGTTCATGTCTGCATCATGTGTCTCAGAGCTATTATGAACTACCAGGTAAGCAGATTATGAATATAATTTTTAAGAACACCTGAATTGAAAAACAGAACATAATTGTTTTAATCTCTTCATTTTTCCCTTTTCTATATCGCACATTATTCGGCTGAAGTATGGCTTCAACATGGTTATGTCCCATCCCCATGCTGTAAATGAAATTGCTCTTAGCCTTAACAACAAAAACCCCAGGTAACCACACACATACCAGTATATATTGCTTTCTCCTAACCAACATATATGTGAAAACATTAATCATTGCCCTCAAACGTTTCTCCAGTTTCTGTGTTTAAACCTCTCGAACGGTTGATGAGAACTCTCTTATCTGTCAAGGCTTTCATCCAAACCCTTAAGCTATTACATTTGATCAAAGACCTTTTTTCTATTACAAAAGACCTTTTTTAGAAGGGCTGTTCTTTGGAAACTTAAGCTATAAATAGATGAATTGTCTGTCAGTTGTGCTGATTAAGGTCAATAGAAGATAACGGTTTGTAACTTAGACCGTTCCCTAAGACCATGATACAGAATCTTTCAAAGCTGTTAAACAAAACTTAATGAATAGCTCCTTGTATAGGTGGGATAATTCCTCTGTAATTTGCCAACTATAAAACCAATAGGACCATTTGACCTGCCCCTTGGAGATTTCCTGATTGGTTAGGAGTTGTATCTGGAATTCTTAATTGTTCCTTGGAATGTTTTATCAGAGTTTGTAGCCAAGTATTTTGTGCAGGTTTGGTTTCTTGATATAAGTGTCCTTTTGTTTGCATTCTACAGGACCAAAGCCCTGGTTTTGGAGCTGTTGGCCGCTGTGTGTTTGGTCAGAGGAGGACACGAGATCATCCTTGCTGCTTTTGACCATTTCAAAGAGGTAAGAAAGGATATTCTTTCTTCCATCATTTTTGCATTCAGTTTATTTCACAAAAAACTTAATATCGCATTGTCAATTTTTTCCAATATCATGTAGTCCTACATCAGTAGGACTACATGATATTGGAAAAAACTGACAATGCGATATTAAGTTTTTCTGCTATATACAGTATATTGGGAAATAAAAAAAATACCAGATAACCAGGAATTTTCACCAGATAACTTAAATAGCTATATTTAGAAGTTAGTGGGTTGATTTAGGGAGTTATTAAAAAAAAAAAAAAGATATTTTTGAGTATGAAATCCTTTCAGGGCTGCAAGAATTGGGGGGGTTATTTTATTTAATTTTTTTACCAAAAAAAACAACAACAACAACTCTCAGTAACTGTTTCAATTATTAAATCTTTCCACTAAGATTTGACTCACATTCCCACTGTTTTTGCCCAATTTAGTATGACTATAAAATAACTATTGTCATGATTTTATTATGATTATTGATTATGAGGCTGTGATATTATCAGAAAAATATTAAACTAATGCTATAAAATAAATATGGTAAAATAAAAATCATATAATAAGAATAATGTTATTTTACTGAAAAATTTCACTAATATTTGTCAATTTCTTCATTTTCAAATGGTAAATTGTCAAGCTTTCATTTTGACGAGTTGCCGACAAATAAAAATATGCGGTGCCAGTTTCAGAGTGACTATTCACAGTAAATGCTAAGCTTGAAACTGGTAAAGCATACATTTATTTAATTAAATTGCACTAAGCCATGATATCAATTTTATTTCAATGTCATGAAGCCTTACTCTATGAATACAAACTGTATCTTTTATTCTATATTTCAAAATAATTGAAATCATGTCATCAGAATCCTATTTTTATAAATAGTAATACTAATATTGCATGAAATATTTGGTTACACTTTATTTCGATAGTCCACTTTAGACATTCTATTAACTATAAGTAACTTTGTAACTACATGTCAACTACATATCAACTAATTCTCATTAATTTGCAACTAGATGTCTACTAACTCTCAGAGTAGACAGATAGTCCACTAATACTCTACTAACTGCTAGTTGACATGTAGTTGCAAAGTTACTTACTGTTAATAGAATGTCTAAAGTGGACTATCGAAATAAAGTGTTACCAAATATTTTTTTACATCTCAAGACTGTCTCAGCCTGTAGACAGAATATTTGATCAAATTAAAATTATGCATTTTACATAGCGATTGCAAGCAGTTCCTCTTTAAACCAGCACTATGTAGGGCTGCACGATAAATCGAAATGGAATCGAGATCGCGATTCGACAGAAGCTGAATTCGATTAATCGTGCAGCCCTAGCACTATGTGTTCAAAATTTGCCAAATGTATATAATGAGCGAGTACATTATGAATTTATCTTCCAAACCACGTTTTTGTCTTATTCCGAATCACTACGGTACACTTATAATAAGTACTTATATTTGGACTATTGTAGCCTGGTCACCGCTGCGGAGGAACACATACCTGCGTGAATCGCCAGAGACATAAACTTAGAGAAGTAGCTCCGGTTGGAATGTTCTGCGGGATGTGTGCAGTTCTGTTTATTAACCGCTAGAGCGCCAAAAGTTTCATAGTGCTGCTTTTAAGCAAACAAAAGCAAAAAAATATTTTTTTATTTATTGTGTTCAACAATTTATATGGATGACATGCATAGTGGAATGTGTATACAGTACATACACTGGACAGAGGTAGATTGATGTAGCAGTAGTTACAAACAGATTCACAAACTTCATAGGAAATAGAATAATAAAAATCTGCAATACATCAATAAGAAAAGAACATTTCCCACACTTTATAGATCTAATCTTACATGTGTTTTTGCTGCAGCCTATGAATGACAGTGTTTCGCTTCAATAATATTTACATTTCCTGATAATAACAAGGAAATAACTGTTTAATAATTGTAAACTTAACCAGACCATAGATAATTAATGAATCATATGCATTAACACAGAAACTACAGAAACAAAAAGCTACATTAAATTACCAAAAAGCACAGTGTTGTTTTCTGTGGGTTATTAAAATATAACTTGTGTCGTTTATGTTTCTCAGGTCTGCTCAGAATCCCAAAGGTTTGAGAAATTGATGGAACACTTCAAAAATGAAGACAACAATATTGATTTCATGGTGGGTCTATATCACGGAGTCCTTCCCCTCTCCTCTAGAGTGCCTTTTAAACTGACAAGCTCTCACCACTACTGATGTCAAATTTCATCATCACTCCCTTCATGACTTAGGTGGCGTGCATGCAGTTCATCAATATTGTGGTGCACTCAGTAGAGGACATGAACTTCAGAGTTCATCTCCAGTATGACTTCACTAAGCTCGCTTTGGATGACTATCTGGAGGTATGAAAACTGTTCATAGTACTTAAAGTATCTTCTCTTTACGCTCACTCAGAAACTCACTGTTGTTTACTGTCTCTGGGGTGTATTTTTGTGCACAGAGGCTGAAGCACACTGAAAGTGATAAACTCAAAGTGCAGATCCAGGCTTACTTGGATAACCTGTTTGACGTGGGGACGCTTCTAGAGGAGGCAGAGACCAAAAACGCTGCCCTGGAACGTGTGGAGGAACTGGAGGAGAATCTCTCCCATGTGAGCGAATATTCAGACACCAGTCTGTTTTTCTTGTCTTTTCTAGAACTGATTCCTTGTAGTTTCCTTTTCATTTTCAGGATAATATATATTTACATAATATAATGCAGCATCTTTCCCCTATCTCTTTCTGACTATTCCTCTTTTTGGCAGATGACCGACAAACTCTTAGAAACCGAGAACGAGGCCATGTCTAAACTCGTGGAACTTGAGAAGCAGTTGATGCAGAAGAACAAAGAGATGGATGCCGTCCGGGTCAGTATAACATCACCTGACCTAGAACCCAGATCTATTGTTTGGATCTTATCAATGGTTTATAACAACCTGTCAACATACTGTAACACCACATTTTACTTTTACAGATTTGAATAATATGAAAATGTTAGATTCCCTTTCAAATTATTTCTAGGGCTGACAATTTAAAACATTTATTGAGTACCATTTAGTGTCATTTTAGAATTATTAAAGTATTTAAAGTGCCCCTATTATGCCTTTTCGAATATTACCTTTCATGCAGTGTGTCATGTAGCTGTATGTGAACATAAACTATCTGCAAAGTTGTGAAGCCGACAGTGCACGATAAATAAAGTTATTGTCTATCAAAAAAAAGAGTCGGCTCGCAATCGCCTAAACGAGTCGTCAGGAATTTGAATCTTATTCTGTTACGGCTCTATGTCACAAAGTAACACATTTGCATAATGTCCGCCCACGTTCTACGTCGCCAACACAAACAGTAAAATTTCCGTGTGGTTAACATAATGTGGAGAAGACGCTGTATCCTACACCCACGTTCTACGTCGCCAACACAAACAGTAACATTTCCGTGTGGTTAACATAATGTGGAGAAGACGCTGTATCCTACGCTGTGAGAGTAAATTTGTTTTATCACATCTTATAATTACCACAAACTTGCTAACACTTGATACTTACCGCTGAGAAACGTCCTGCTCAAGTCGTGCTTGCGAATCAGTCTCTTGTCGATCAGCCACATCTACCGTTTCATCATCAGACTCCAGCTCGAATTGGTAAGGTACAATCGATACCATCTTTTCTATGTATTGACAAGTCTCCAGGGCTGTCATTCCGTCATGACAATGAGCGTTTCGTTTCCAACACGCGCTGTACGCGGTAGACCAGTCCAGAGCCAATCGCTCTACAGCTCTGGACCAATTACAAAGGACTGTGCCATCTGACCAATCACAGCAGTGAGGGCTCACGGAAAGGAGGGGTTTAGAGAGATTGATTCTTTGAACTGCTTCGCACGAGTTGTTTACGAATCATTTAGAAATGAGGTAAAATTAAATCTATTTTTTGAGAAAACTAACGTGTTTTTTTACCTTGCATGCATGTAAACCTGTTTTAGGAGACTCATAAAACAATATTAGCAACCTTAAAAATGGCATAATAGGGACACTTTAATAATATTTTGAATTACCCCAACTTACCTTTTATATTCATATTTTCAGTTTTCATTTAAGTTTTAGTAATCTTATGTACTTTTGTCTTTTTTATATTTGTATTTAATATAAAAAATTTTATTTCAGTTTTAGTTTTGATCATTTTAGTACTTCAACTTAAATTTATTTGATTTCAGACTGCCTAGGCAAACGTCTAATTTTTCGTTTTTTTTAATAGAATGTTTTATTTCAGCTTTATTTTAATTAACAAAAACATTTTTGATAGTTTTAGCAATAACAATAACAACACTGGTAAAATGTATATTGCAATTGTGAATCTTTTAAATTGTGAAGTTTTAAATTTGAGATCATGGACACACAACACAGCAGCCATGTTGTCCTATTTGTATAGACCAACAATTTAAAAATTGCATAAACATTGATATATTATTTAATGTAATTAATGGCTAATTTGATCAATGGAGTATATGTTGAATGTCACCTAACCAAACCAGAAAACAGGTCTCATCACATCCTGTTATCTGAGAGTGTGCTTACAGCTGTATGAAATGATGGTGATAATCAGCTAACCTAGCTAGTTGTTTTTTGTTTGTTTGTTTGTTTTTTAAAGATTTGTTTTTGGCATTTTGCCTTTATTAATATAGGATAGTGTAGAGCGGAATCAAATTGGGATAGAGAGAGGAGTGAGATCGGGAAAGTTCCTCGAGCCAGGGTTCGAACTCGGAACGCCTGCAACGCAACAGCGTTATATGTTGGCGCACTGCCCACTAGGCTATCGGTACCGACACAGCTAGTTGTTTTTAATGTTAGTGAGAGGAAGAAAATTAATAAAAAAAACTTTTAGATATTAATCTGTATATGTGATTGACATCAGTTATGATTATCTTTGGTAAGTAAAACAGCTCTGTATTTAACAAAGGACATACAAAAGACAAACCAGAAGCAATTCGCAATTTAAATGTTTCATTGATTGACAAACTATTTTTTTAAAGAACTTCTAGAAATAATATAGCCATGATAACTTTATTCAGTAACATGGTATAATTGAATGCATTTCTTGTTAAATGCAAAATTACCCAGGCTGTGTACCGGGACGCCAGCTCGCAAGTTCACACGCTTCGGCGGATAGTTCGTGAGAAGGATGAGACCATTCAGAGGCAGTCCACTCTGGAGAAGAAGATCCATGAGCTTGAGCGCCGAGGCAGTCTCCAGATCCAGGTGAGGGGTGAGGGAGATGGGGAAGGAGACGTGTCTCCGCTGCCATCACCTCCTCAGCCCATGGCTCTTTCCCCCTGCCCTGATGCCATGGCTCTGGCCGGAGCCTGTGCTGGGGCAGCGTACAGCTCTGGCAGCACGTCCCAGACCGGCACTCTTCGAGCAATGGCCACACCACCTCCTCCTCCCCCTCCACCACCTACAATGGCAAGTTCCTCTGGTGAGTAATGGTTTTAACAAATCTGATGGTTCAGTACACATTTAATGAGGGTATAATGAAATGATTACTTTCTACATCTAAAGATGATTAATGTTATGGGTTTTACCCAGTGTGACTGCCATAATTTTAATTAATTGGGGTGGTGTAGCCTCATGGTCTTGGGTTCAAACAGTGCCACTACTTAAATTTACAGGGCCTGAGAACTAAATGTTTATAGGTGGGCCCCCTTCCCACAGGCCCAATGAAAAGTCTGTTCCACAGAGAATCTTAATGGGGCCACTTTGTCACAAGACCTGAAACAACATTCCCCTAAAAATGCCCCTGTTGCAAACTCTACAAGGGTTGATCCGTGAACTATGATGATTATCCATTTTAACTTCAGGTTTCTCCAGGGGGATTTTTTCTGTATTGTGTGTAAAAATGATGGTTGGCTGAATACATAATATACATTATGAATATATTAATAGTTATAAATATATACACTAATGTAAGTTTGAGGTCAAGATTTTTTTAAAGGTTTATGAAAGAAGTCTCTTATGTTCAAGTCTGTAATTTAAAAAAAAAAATTAAATTCAATGTTTCATTTCAAATAAAGAAATGTTTTATATACATATTATATATATTTTAAAATGCAATTTATTGCTTGGATGGCAAAGCTAAATATTCAGCTGCCATTACTTCAGTTTTTAGTGCTACATGATACTCCAGAAATCATTCTAATATGCTGATTTGGTGCTTGAGAAACATTTCTTATTATTATCCTAGGGTTGTAACGATATACCGGTATGACGGTTTATCACAGTTTGAACGTACACGATTATCATACCGTAAACATTTGCATATCTACAGTTTCAAAAAAATGAATGAAAAAAAGTCACCTGCGCATACAGTATGCAACTTATTTCCGTCAGCTGCTTCACTCTGCATTCACTTGGCTGCTTACACGCACGTACAGTGGAGAAAATGGCAGAGACAGAGATTATATCTAATCTCCATCCCCGCCGAATACTTCAGATATAAAAAACGAATGCGGGGTTGTCCTTGATGACGGATCCAATTTGCAAAAAATGTGGAGACAAAGTGGCTGCAAAAGCAGGCAATACACATCCAACATGTTCGCTCATATTCGCGGACACCATTCCACCATGCAGATAAAGGCACTAACCGTGGTGTTTTCACCAGTTCTGAGTTTTTATGGTGTTTGTAGGTGCAATTATTTAAAGAGCCACCATATACAGTATATTAACCTGAACTGATTAAGTAGAATAATGTAAACATCCAAACCAATTATCAGTCTATCTCCTCTAATTAGTTATTCTTTGTTACATGTTGTAATTCTGTTAAAGGATTCTATGCGATGGCGCCGCAGACGGCAGCCTCAGTGTTTGGCTCTCCAGTGTTTGTACTGTTTTTGTTAGTTTCGCACTCGTGAAGCTCAGGAAGCACGGATTCAGAACGCCGTTGCCGAGCATCCATATGGCGAACCTCCCAACTGGGCTCTCTACCCAACAAAACGGACGAACTTCTTTTGCTCTCCCGGACAAATAAGGATTTTTCACACTCTGCTGCTCTGTGTTTCACGAAAACCTGGTTGTGCAAACATACTTGGCAATAAAGCTCTTTCTGAAAGCTCTTTCTAAAGGGGTCCTATTATGCTTTTTTACAAAGTCTTGATTTTGTTTTGGGGGTGTACTAGAACAGGCTCTCTTACTAGGTTATTCGAAAAAAACATTATTTTTCACAAATTTGTCATTATTACAACACCTTAGAGCTCTGCTACCCGGTCGGGTTCGGGTTAATGTTTAATGAATAGCTTCGGGTCGGACTCGGGTTTATAGCTAAACTAAAACTATATTACGCTGCTTTCATAGACGCACGCACACACATTATTACACACGACAACACAGCACGGAAACTTTTATTAGTAAAATAGCTTCGACAGGCTACTGACTCGCAACTTTATATTTATCTGAAATGAGGGGGTAAAATCGCTGAT
>NW_015540892.1:2389304-2414445 GCF_001515605.1 Sinocyclocheilus anshuiensis
TATTACACACGACAACACAGCACGGAAACTTTTATTAGTAAAATAGCTTCGACAGGCTACTGACTCGCAATGTTATTTCTCTGCAGTGGGGGTAAAATCGCTGTTTTTGAAGTAACTAAGCCTCATTGCCTGTAGAGAGAGACGCGCAGACGCAGGTTCATACATGCAACTTTCATACAGATGTGCTCAATCTTGCTGTCTTCAGTTAACTATTTAATTGTTAGAGGTTCACATATTCTCTCTCTTCTCTTGTAGTTCCTAACGGGCCATCGGCAGCTCTCGCTGCTCCACCACCGCCGCCTCCACCTCCACCTCCTCCTCCTCCTCCACCTCCTGGACACTCTATTGAGATCTCTGCTCCTTTACCCCCACCTCCTCCGCCTTGTGCTCCTCCTCTCCCAGGAAGCGGCATGCCAACTGTCATATTCAACTCTGGCTTGACAGGTATGTATGTGTATGTGATTATTTCAGTGTGATTTTTTTTTAATTGTCTGTTTTAAATCATATTATTTTTCCTTGAAATAATTTTCCAAGCTCTTGTGGATTTTGGATTTTTAGAAGCATTTTCTGCTTTCTCTTTCTAGACATTTGTGCTTTATAACTCTCTAAACATTTGTTTATATCTACTCTCTTTTTTCCTGCTCTCAAAGATGGACCAATCAAGCTCTTCTGTAGGTTTCCTGATATTTGTCATGGCCACCATTTAACTGTCCTGATCTAGTCATATTATGTGTTGTGTGTCTTTGCTTAACACGTTATCATGTGTTCTTGTGATTGCATTCTTTTTAATCTCATTGAGTAGTTGTTTTGGTAGTCACAGAACACTTTTTTTTTCTTGACAGCCGTGAAAATTAAAAAGCCAATCAAAACCAAGTTCCGCATGCCAGTGTTCAATTGGGTGGCTCTGAAACCAAATCAGATCAATGGCACTGTCTTCAATGAGATCGATGACGAGAGGATCTTAGAGGTATTTGTCTGCAGCACATCACATGGTGTGAAATGTGTGATCTCTATCAACTCTGCATGTATTACACCGCCAAGCTGGTCTACTTGATTATCATGTTCCTGTTTTGAGTTGCTGCTACATATTAGGAAGATGCCAGATGGTGTTTATTGCTCAGTTCAGTTTCAGCTCATTTTTTAAAATACATTCTGTAACTGCTGCTACTAAAATTGCAAGAAACGACACATACAGGAAGTCAAACATCAGGGCCCTTGGCGGTTCATTGTACTTCAATAATCTGACACAGTTCCAGAGGGGAAAAAATGTAGACTGATGTTGGCTGAAGACCAGAACGAGCCATGTTTCTGGATGGGAAGGGGTTAAGAAAAGTCATTTTGGAGGCAGAGCAAGAACATTTTGATAAAACAATATGAAGAAAATGTATTTGAAATAACCAATGACCAGGAAGTGTTGTCTGTATTCCTTGTTAACTTTTATGAGGTTTTCATTTGTGGTGACTGTTAATGTTTTCGAACACCAAGTTCTAGGAGTGCTGTGGATTACAACTTTAATAGAATGCTTTTGTTTGCAGGATTTAAATGTGGATGAGTTTGAAGAAATGTTCAAGACCAAAGCCCAGGGCCCTGCCGTCGACATGACGATGCAAAAGCAGAAGGCTCCTCAGAAGGGTCCCAATAAAGTATCACTACTGGAGGCCAACAGGGCCAAAAACCTTGCCATCACGCTCCGCAAGGCAGGGAAGAGCCCAGAAGAGATCTGCAAAGCAATCCAGACGTAAGTTCCCCCTTTGCCTTTAATATCAAGATAAAGATTAACCATATTTTCTGAGATGACGTTTACAAAACTGGGATTGCTCTTGTTCATCTGCTTGTTATAACATCAGTCAGTTCTTGTTCTGCTGTTTTTTGTTTTTGTTTTGTTTGTTTTGTTTTTTGTTTTGGTTTGTTGTGATTTGTTACGGGTTTTGTTTTGTTGTTTGGTTTGGTTTGATTTGGTTTGGTTTTTGGTTTTGTTGATTTTGTGTTGTTTTGGTTTTTGTTAATGTTGATTTTTGAGTTTTTTTTTTTTTTTATGGCACTCTGATCATTTTCTCTCACCTCCCTCAGGTTTGACCTACGTACAGTGCCTGTGGATTTCGTGGAGTGTTTGATGCGGTTCATGCCAACTGAAAGTGAGGTGAAGATGCTCCGCCAGTATGAGCGGGAGCGACGGCCAATGGACGGGCTCACTGATGAGGACCGGTTCATGATGCTCTTCAGTAAGATTGAAAGGCTGCCACAGCGGATGACCATCATGGCCGTCATGGGCAACTTTAACGATAGCCTGCAGATGCTCACACCGGTAAGGTGGAATGAGAACAAGAGGAATAATATCAACATTATTAATATTAATATCAACAAAGATCAATCTAAAATGCATTTATACATTTGTCTGTTTACTGTTGCTGTTTTTCCTACAGCAACTGCATGCTATCATAGCAGCATCTGTATCCATAAAATCATCACAGAAATTAAAGAAAATCCTTGAGGTAAGCCAAAATAACTTTAATATCACACAGTTTCTTGCCATTTTAGAGCCTTACTTGTAATTATGTGATATCTCTCTTCAGATCATCTTGGCCCTTGGGAACTACATGAACAGTAGTAAGAGAGGAGCCGTTTATGGCTTCAAACTTCAGAGCTTGGATTTGGTAACTTATTACATTTCATAACTCTTTGCAAAGCTAAAAACCATGCACTTTTTGACATTATTAAATTTATTCTGGCATTATTAACATTATTAAGTTTTATTATAATACTATAATATGTCCTGCCTTTAGCTGTTGGAGACCAAGTCCACAGACAGGAAGCAGACACTTTTGCACTACATAGCCAGTGTGGTGAAGGAGAAATATCCTGTTGTATGCGTTTTTTACAATGAGCTGCACTACATTGAGAAAGCTGCTGCAGGTAAGTCTCCATCAACCCTGAAAATATATTTAAAATGTACTAATTAGAAATTGTTAATTATATTTCTAAATTAGTGCCTAACTATTTTTTTTTTAGTTGAAGCTAAAATATAAATATTAGATAAAAAAAAAAAACTTAAATGAAAATTGGAAATGCTGCCTTGGTAACTAATGGAAATAAAATAAGTTTGAGATAAAGTACTGAAATAACTAAAACTGAAATCAAAACAAATTAAAACTAAATAGAAATATAAAAAAACAAATAAAAGTGACAAGCACATAAAAAAAATCACTGATACTTAAATTCAAAAGAATACAGTATAATTCAAAGTTAATAAATTCTATAATAATACATAAATAATACTAAAATAGCACTTTCTAAATAAATTTTAAAATGTTCTTACATCTTAGGTCTCACATTAACAGAAAGAAATACAAAAAATGTTGTCCTCTAATATTAATTTTTTGCTCTAATATGCTAATATGTTATCTGGTTCTACAGTAAGTTTGTTTTTGACTGTGGATCTCATTATTCCCATGTTGCAGTCTCACTGGAGAATGTTCTCCTGGATGTGAAGGAGCTACAGAGAGGTATGGATCTGACCAGAAGAGAGTACAGCATGCATGGCCACAACTCCCTGCTCAAAGACTTCATCCATCACAACGAGGCCAGACTGAAGAAGCTCCTGGATGATGCTAGGATTGCACAGGTAGAAAAAAGAAGGCTATAGGGTATTGCGGTTTAAAAATCTGAGCTGGTAGTGGTAAGGCTGTAGGTTTGAATCTCACAAGGGATAATCCATGTTAATGTGGCTTGCATGTAATTACAGGATGCCTTTGACGATGTTGTCAAATTCTTCGGGGAAAGCCCCAAGACCATGCCACCCTCTGTGTTCTTCCCGGTGTTTGTTCGCTTCATCAAGTCCTATAGGGTGAGTCTATCAGTGCATCAATTTCCTCTTTGTTCACACAAGGCCCAGGTCTAATTTGTCGTTGTTTTCAGCAAGCGGATGAAGAGAACGAGCAGAAGAAGAGGCAAGAGCAGCTGATGATGGAGAAACTTCTGGAACAGGAGGCCATGATGGAGGAGCACGAGAATCAACAGGTATGATGAGATGAGAGCTGTAGTAGAGCACACTAGGGCTGGATTGAAAATATCAGTTTCTCGATTTTTATCAGTTCTCATTTTGATGAACCAACAATGATTCTTAAATCCCAAAAAATGAACTTTTACTCTATGCTGTTTTCAGTTGGTGTGTAAACAAGACTTTACCACACATTATTTTATAGCATACCTTCCATCCAACAAACTATTGATTGAAATGGTGTCAGATTTCAAATTCTGTCAATTTTATTATGAAATTTGAACAATAAATACCATTTTGGCACTCTTTAATGTGATGTGATAGATCGCTGTAGCTGCCTTAGTTCAAGCAAAGTGCCATGCACATAAACTGATCCTCTCTTCCTTTTTACTACTAGTTACAGCACAGAATAAACATAAATGAACATGAGAAGTTTGAAAAATACAGTACAACATATTAAAATGTATCATGTATATTGTAATCATACCACCAAGTTTCAACTTGAAAGTCGTCAATAAAACAGCTTATAAATGTAACGTTAATTTACTTCAGGAAAGCCAATCAATGATCATAGCTTGATAGTTAACTACAAAAATTAACTTTAGAGAGAGCATTTTGCTAAATATATGTATTATATTATATAATCGTTACATTTTTACTTACCTTGTTCTTAAATATTTAATGTACACTACCATTCCAAAGTTTGGGATCAGTAAGATTTGTAATATTTTTTACCAAAGTTTCTTGTGCTCATCAAGGCTGTATTTATTTGATCAAAAATACAGAAAAAAAAACTGTTATTTTGTGAAATATTATTGCAATTTAAAATAACAGTTTCTATTTTAATATACTTTAAAATATAATTTATTCCTATGATGCAAAGCTGAATTTTCAGCATCATTACTCCAGTCTTCAGTGTCACATGATCCTTCAGAAATCATTCTAATATGCTGATTTATTATCAGTGCTGGAACAGTTGTACAGCTTCATGTTTTTTGGAACCTGTGATACTTTTTTCAGGATACTTTTATGAATATAAAATAAAAAAAACAGCATTTATTCAAAACGGAAATCTTGTGTTACAATATACACTACTGTTCAAAAGTTTGGAGTGAGTCAATTTTTTTTCTTTCTTTTTTTGAAAGTAATGAATACTTTTATTCAGCAAGGATGTGTTAAATGGATAAAAAGTGATATTAAAGACTCGTATTGTTAGAAAATATTTTTATTTTAAATAAATGCTGTTCTTTTTTACTTTTTATTCATACAAGAATCCAGAAAAAAGTATCAGTTTCCCCCAAAAAAAGAAAGAAAACATGAAGCAGCACAACTATTTCCAGCACTGATAATAAATCAGCACATTAGAATGATTTCTGAAGGATCATGTGACACTGAAGACTGGAGTAATGATGCTGAAAATTCAGCTTTGCATCACAGAAATTAATTATATTTTAAAGTATATTAAAACAGAAAACCAATATTAGAAATTGAAATAATATCTCACAATTTTACAGTTTATTTCTGTATTTTTGATCAAATACAGCCTTGATGAGCACAAGAGACTCCATTAAAAAAAACATAAAAAAATCTTACTGATCCCAAACTTTTGAATGGCAGTGTATGTTTGAATAAATCAGTATGTTTTGAACAGCCACCATTTAAATATTTATATTTGTAATTATTTAAAAAAATATTTATAAAAAAACAAATTGTAGTAGAAATATAATTAATGTTATTTAAAAAAAAAAACGATTGAAATGCAATTGAAATGTTTGTATACAAATCATTTAATTTTAACCTTTAATATTATAGTAATGTACCAATTGACAGAATTCCCTGTATAGTTTACAGCATTAATTTTTAGTTAATAGAGTATTTTGACATGTACTGTAGCTGAATCAATATCGAATCGAACCGAGATCAGAATTTAATCAAATCGCAAGCTTGTGAATTGAAATCAAATCGAATCATGCGATTTGTGTCAATACCCTGCTCTAGAGTGCACTACAATGTACATTAAAGAAATATTAAGTGTGAAGATTACGTCAGAACTGTGTGCACTAACTGTATGTTCTATCATTTATTAATTTGCACAAACTCTAGTCACCATCTCACAAGGGCAAGCGGCAGCAGCAGGGGCTGATTGCGGAGTTAAGGAAGAGACAAGGCAAAGATAGCCGCCACGTCTACGAAGGCAAAGATGGAGCCATTGAGGACATCATTACGGGTAAGAACGCTGTCGGATGCAAGCCCGAACAGATTCATTTGATTGTACGTACATCAGATGAATCTGTTTTCCTAAGTGTATATTGGTCTTGTTCTTTTGATAGTAACAGTAGACGTACAGTAGTAGTAGACGCCATAGCCGTACTGGAGTTTAGAGGCTTGAAGTTTCTGTCTGATTCTGTGCTTTTTCTAGAGCTTCTAGCTTTTGGTGTTTCTGTGTTGTGATTGGCTATTATTTTGCTGCAGTGCTGAAGACCGTCCCCTTTACCGCACGATCAGCCAAACGTGGCTCGCGGTTCTTCTGTGACCCCGCCCTCTCCGAGGACTTCCATTACTAAACTAAATTCTGTCCCCTCAGAAAGGTGCCTTTAAGTCCGTATCTTCTTCACTCATCTCCCAGTCATTCCCTCCATCCTTCTCTCTATATGTTTCTTCATTTGTTTACCATTCACCTGGGTAAGGGCATTAAATACAGGATGGGAATGTAAATTCTATGCATAAAAATGCATGCCTGCCATAAATTTCTCTGTTTTGCATTTTGTTTCCTGCACTATTCAAATCTTGTCAGATTTAAAAATCTGTTGAAGTGTTCCCTCCCATTGAGTAAAATTTCTCTTGGTAACCACCTTACAACATATCATGACTTATCAGAAGGATCTGAATTGTAGGGATGCACTGATATTACAATTCTGTCTGATATGATAAGCTGATAATATTTTGTTGTTGTTGAAAACAGATAAATATACTATTGTTTTATCTGAATAACTTAAAGCATCAAAAACAAAAATCGGCCATTTTAAATGCTCTAATTAAATGTAGGCATCGCAGCATTATAATGTACAATATGAAGAATGAATACTGCCTTTTTTCATTTGCTTAAGATTACATCTAACCGTGTTTATTAAAATATTGCTGTTTTGTAGAGATTAACTTCACTGTCCTGTCAATCTAAAAACAGGGAAAATAAATAGTTCAATATTCAGTATCAACCAATACTAAAATATATTAAAATGTCATGTGTAAAATATTAAAATATTCAATTTGAGATAGATAGATAGATAGATAGATAGATAGATAGTTAGATAGTATCAACCATTATATCCAATATCAACCTATACCTTTAAGTGGTGGAGACCGATAAATGGGCAATATTAAAATATTCAGTTGTGTTAAAAATTATTAGTGTTGTAAAGATTAACTTTTCCATAACCATAATGAAAAAGTAGGGGAAATGAGTATGCCCAATTATATATTCAGTATCAGCCGTTATATCAAACCTATACTGATAAATGGTATAGACCGATAAATGGCCAATATTAAACTATTGCGTTCCATTTTGCAATTGGTTTCTGAAACACCCAAAGACAAATATGGTAACGGAATATTGTGCATCCCTACTAAATTGATCTAAAACTAACCAAACATCCACACACCAGCCTGTTTTGTACCCATCTTTGGCCCCGTCTCATCCATATCTGCAGGCCCAGACTGTAGTTGTGTTCACTTTGTAATGGTTTATTTGTTTGTCTTCAGACCTGCGCAGTCAACCCTTCCGGCGGGCCGATGCCCTGAGGAGGAGTGGGAGAAGGAACTTGGAGGTACAGCACCTTCAGCTACGCAACATGGAGATCAGCACCTGCTAACCAAGCTTGATCAACTTTTAAGGACAGAAGGTGGGCCAGTGACACTACTGAAAAAAAAGAACAGAAAATAGCACACTTAGAACAACGGAAGGATGGATAAATGTGACCTTGAACACTTCTGTTTACCTGGGATCTGGCATCTCGATTTAATGGACTGTTTTAAAGAAAGGAAGATGAAGAAAACATGAAGTGTAGAGTGTTGTAGGGTGACCATATTTTAGTTTTCAAAAAAGAGGACAGTGACTCTAAATATGTAAGCTCTAAATATGTCATTTCCATTCCTAAAATACATATTTTACAGTCACTGTTATGCATATTGATTTTAAACACAGCTAAAAGGCTTCCTACCAGTGGTCATCCTTCACAAAACGTAACTTCTACCATCATTTTAGCATAGGTAGAATGCAAAATGTTTTGAAACAATTGAACAATACAAGCATTTCAGTCAAATGTAATTTATGCAATATTTCAAATCTTTAACCCACGGGAGAAAATCAACCCACCGCAACTGTTTAAAATCAGCCCAGTTCCGTGCAAACAATGTGGATTTGGCAACCCTGCATCCAACACGAGCTACATCCAAAATGATTTAAATACTCCACATATTGATAGCGGCTCAATGCGTGAAAATTATATTCGATATTAGAATGTTTGCGGAAGCAGGCTGTAATAGTCAGAAATTGGGAGCAGGATTAAGAAAACAGTCCCGTGCAGGGCTTTAATACAAAAATGCACACAATGAATGGTGACTGTAGAAAGCAAAAGCCGAATCCCGGACATTTCGGGTGATTTACAAAACATTTTTTTAGGTCCAAAAAGAGGACATGTCTGGGGAAAAGAGGAGGTATGGTCACCCTAGTGTTGGATGCAATGTGGATTCTACAAATGGACATTAGGAAGAAGATTGTGGTTTTTATGTTTAACTATTTAGTTTTGTGACATTGTGTATTATGTACAAGACAGAGCAGAAATGCCAAAGTCCTTGGATTGGCCCACCACTTTTCATTTTCATTGTCATTTTAACTCCAAACTGAGCAGCTTTTTCTGAGGGGAAGATTTACAAGATGCACTTTTCATTTTAATTTTTTTTTTGTACTTTGATCATCTTAAAACTGAACTTTTGATTAAAAAACAAGATGAAGTGCGAGAGGGAGATTCGATCTTAAGCTGGACTTGATACTGTAATGCTATTGAGGATTACTCTTCTTTGCGGACTGAAAAATAACATGAAATGTTGAGAAAATGTTTACTACCAAGCATTCACAACCAGTGTGACATTGTATGTACAATACATCTCATTTTAATCACAGACTTGCTCTCCTACTGGTTTTATCTCATGTGACATTTGTGAGCTATGGAAAAGAGTTTGCTGTTTTTTTTAAAACGAAGACATTTCATTGGACAAAGAAAAGTCTTTTTTTTTTTAAATGTACAGATATTTTGCTACAAAATTGAGCCTCTTATTTTTTACATTGTTCATCCATTGTGGTGCTGTACATATTGTTGAAACAAACCAACTTGTCCTGCAGTATCACTGGAATGTTAACTTTTATGTTGTTTAGTATGACAGTATTATTTAATCTGACGGTGAAGACAGTGAATCAACTTACTCTGTGACCTAAATTGCTCTCTCATCACTATTGTTGCATATGGTAAATATCTGTGGTTGCACGTAACACTTGAAAGCTTGAACAGACACTAGTGGCACATATAACCTTTTTCTACTTTGATCTCTTTAACTGGAATCAGTGGTTGTGTGCAAATAAAGCAATGACACCAGCACCATTAAAAACAGTGATTCTTTTGTGTGGTCAAGAATTCATTTTTATTTTACTGAAAATCTGTATTGACAAGTGAGGACATTCAGTGATAAATGCAATGGTGTGCTGCTGGGAGAAGGGTGTTCCTGCACAACCGGCTGCAGTTTCAGGACCGCAGTTCTAGGACCCTATTCTTTTGTAACAGTGCCACCTACTGAATTGGATAATATAGCGGAGGCTGCAGTTTCAGGACCGCATTTCTGGGACCCTGGTGGTTTAGTTTGTAGTAATGTTTGTACATTGTTGTTAAAGATATTGAATCTCAGGAACATTTTTTTATTTCAATTGTGATTTTTGATTTATAAATGCATCAAACTGCAGCCTCCGGTTGTGCAGGAACATACTATTGGGCTGCTGGAGCTACTTGAAAATAAAAGTGGTGTGGGCACCTAATGCTGCCACAAGGTGGTAGCAACCCCTTGTGTTCAAGGACCTTAGCCATCTCTTTTTAGCCCCAGCTCCATGGAACAGGCATTTATACTAATAAACATGGAAAGATTACAGTTAGTAATTTATTTAAACTCTATTATTTTATTAAAACTATTTAATTATTCTTTTTTTTTTTAAGTGCCTATTTCTGTGGCAACACAATTGCTGTGATCTGCAATACTAAAAATGAAATGAAAATAATACACAAAATGACAGTAATATTTTGCTATATGTTGTAAAAGAAGGGAGATACGTTCCGCATAAATGATCCGATAAAATGCTTCAAAATACTTGAACGGTGAAACTTAGACCCTCATTTTTCAAATATGTGATGAACAATGCTTTCCTTTCTGTATTTAAAAAAATGTATGTACATAAAGAGCAATGGGTGAATCATCTAATTTTCAACCACTTCAGTTCAACAGTTTTAAGAGTGCTGAAGAAGTGTTCCATGAAAGAACTGTGAAAAACGGAAGTGAATAATACAATAGATGTGTTTACAGTGAAAATTACTCAAAAAATGTAAAAACGTACTCAAGTAATTAACAGAAGCGTTTATCCAAAATGAACAGACCATAACGATTGTAACATATTTCTGAAAATCGATTAGATGACATTTAACTTGAAATATTAAGTTGTTTTTCAGTTATGAACTTCTGTAAGAAAAAAAAAAGAATAAACTCAAGCAAAACACATGAGCTAAAAAATATGTAAGTAATATTTCTTTCATGATTTAATTTTTCTTTCACATTATCTCTTACAACAGTGACAAACTCAAACCAGTCTGTGGTCAGTCTGCATCAAAATATTATTTTTATATATATAAATATCACTGGAGCACTGAATCCCAAAAGCAATAAGAAAAGATTTTGACGTTCGTTACATGAAATTAAATTAAAGCAGGAGTATCATTAACAACACCTACCAGTCTGAATTAAAACAGTTCTGTGTGCTAAAGATTTACAAAGTGTAACAAGTACTTTTGTTTATTGACGGTTATCGCATCCAATCGTATGGTCGTATTGCATGGGTCGTCGATAACGATTGGACAACACGATAATGTAGGCGGTGCTTCACAAATACAGAAGCGGCACAAACCGCGATGTTTTGAAACTGTTCAAGTTTTACAATTTTCTAATTACTACACATTGTGTTCAGCGAAATACGCTTTTAAATCAGTTGTATTTCTCGTTGAACTGTATAAAACGTATTTAACATGCATTGTACAAATCGAGTGAAATTAATCATTTGAAAAGTGAGATTTACTAGCGTGCTAACTAACTAGCCAGTTGTCTAGGAAACGGAAACGCGCAAACTAAAAACGCAGGATGTGACTCACTAGCCAACAATTTCAACTTAAGAAACTTTTCTTGGCGACCATGCTGCGGTTTGCCAGAGATAAAGACGGCCAGTCTTTAGACATTTATTCTGATGATGAAGATAATGCTGCATTAGCAGGAAGAAGAAACATGTCGGAGGAAACGAATGCAGCTTCACGTGAAAGCAGCGAGATCCGCAGCGCAACGCCTGGGCGGCAACCCTTACGCCAGCGGTACTGGAGAGACACACACCTGTGGCCCGCTCGAATAGTCGCTGTGCTATGCAGCGTAGTCATCGTTTCATTTATCGCTGTGCTAATCTCCATTTTGTACATCGTATTAAAAGGTAAAACAAATTCATATCTATTTCTCGGAGCCCTTCTCATGAAGTTCAAGCATGTGCAGTGCCTAAATATATGCATTATGCATATATGCTTAATTTGATTAATAATTATGTAATCTATAGATCTAAGAGCAGAGAGGATAACCACTGAAGATGGATCAGAAGTGAGACTCCTGGGTAGGTCCAAATTAGACGTAGTGTATTGTAACATAGTGGCTGCATGTTGTAAAACAGGACTTTTTTTCTTGCAGGTTTTTGGAGTATTTTGGTGTTGTCTTCTGTGGCTGGAGTTCTTTGTTGCAGCTTCTCCTGGACCCTAACATACTTTGACTCCTTTGAGCCAGGAATGTTTCCCCCAACTCCTCTTTCTTCAGCCAGACTCAAGTGAGCATGTTTTATCTCTTTGCACAATGAAATCAACAAACCTTATTCTCTAAAGCACAACCATGTAGCACACTGTCAATTTTTTTTGTTCCCAATATAGAGTTCTGCTCATAATTTTGCATACCCCTTGCAGAATATGCAAGATGTTGATCATTTTAGCAATATAAGGGGGAATAAAAATTGCATGTTATTTTTGTTCTGTAGTACTGTCGCGAATAAGCTATTTAATATAGTTCACCCAAAAATGAAAATTTGATGTTTATCTGCTTACCCCCAGGGCATCCAAGATGTAGGTGACTTTGTCATTTTTTACCTCTAATACACCACTATGTCCAACTGTCTCTGGGCGCGCGCACGGCATCCGGTGCGTGAGGTGTGTACACGCATGCATTATACGACTGATAGACTGCAACGGTTAAAGTTAAAAATCATCATATGTGTTCTACTGAATAAACAAAGTCACCTACATCTTGGATGCCCTGAGGGTAAGCAGATAAACATCAAATTTATCCAAATCATTTTTGGATGAACTATCCCTTTAACAGACTATATTAAGATTCAAGTGTGTGTAACATTCACTGATGTTCAAGATGGTAACACAATGCATTATGATCCGTGTGGTATAAACTTTTGGAAACTAAATATCTTATGTAGCTTCTGAAGTCTCCAAATCATTTTTGGATGAACTATCCCTTTAACAGACTATATTAAGATTCAAGTGTGTGTAACATTCACTGATGTTCAAGATGGCAACACAATGCATTATGATCCGTGTGGTATAAACTTTTGGAAACTAAATATCTTATGTAGCTTCTGAAGTTACTAAATGGAAAAAATACTTTAAATAAAATGTATCTTTAAACAAAATAAGACAAATGTACAAACCATTGTCTATTAAAGTTTAAATCCCACAGCTCTTTATTCTTGAGAATCAGTCAATCTTTTCTCCTTTTGTAATAGTTGTATATCAGTCCCTCAATGGTCCTCAGTGTGAAAAGATAGATCTTGAAATCCTACAGTCACTGTTGGTAAGGGTTGGTAAGACCTGGAGGATTTTTCTAAGCAGTGGACAGTTAACTGCTCAGGATAAACAACGGGCATGAACATCTATCACAAAACATAAAAACAGTTTTTGATCACCGAGGTAACAACACACAATATTATGATGTAATGTATAATGTAAACTTTTGAGCTGGTTCATTTTTGTAAATTCGGTTATTATTTTGTCTTATGGACCATGTAAACATCTGTTATGTGAAACCGCTTATTCAGGACAGTTCTAAATAAAAGTCACATGCAATGTATGTAAAGCTATTAGCAGAACTGTATAGATAGATAACAATACTATGTCCATTAACTTTTTTTCCAAAGGGAAATGGAACTTTTTTCCCATTTCTACAGCAAATTTTTCTATTTTAATATTAGATGTTATACAATTAGATAAGTTGGTTAAAACAGTTTTATATTAAATGTAGCCCAATACACCACAGAAAGCCACTTTATGATCTTGCTTTGGTAGTAAGCACCATTGTATTGAAAAGTCTGGTAAAAAAAAAAAAAAAGCTCTGTCTTAAGTTAAACCTGAAAATCCACTACCTTCTTAGGCACTATCCAGAGGGAGGAAGTCATTAAGGCACATCTGACTCTGATATTCGAGTTATTTCCTGTACTAAGACACCTCCATGTGGTCAATTTCTCATGGCACCTAAGATGTATTCCATAGATTGCATCTGATGGACCGATAGTAGTCATTAAATATTTGCCTGGGTATCTAGAAAGCTCACCTGAATTTGTTCTAAAACATTAGAACTGACCTTATGGTGCTTTGGAAACCGGTCTGAAACCTGTAAGAGGGACCTTTATACAAAAACAATGCACGTTTAGACATTACCTGTCTGGGTGGCAAACTACCTTCACTTTCAAGAAACATAATTTTCATTTTCCAATTCAGATTGATCTACTGTAAAGGCTCCATGTTGGTTACTGTTCAGAAGCAATCAAAAGAATTAAAAGCAAAAAAATAATTTTAAGTCCACCCTAAAGAAATCAGAAGAAACTTCTCAGAAATGACAAAGTTGACATTCATCTGCAGTAGGCAGAAAAACTAAATTTCCAAGTAGAAGCGATCATCCAGTCACTTCACACCAGACTCATTCTCATGCTAGTGAGTTAATTTACTGCTGCGGCACCTGCGACAGTCATCTCACTGATCCTGTGAGCACTATTCATTTATTTCAGTCCTTGATGTCTGATTGTCTCTACAAGTAGCTGTTTTTTTTTCCCATGGCCAGTTCTGCTCAGTAGTGTAATAGCCTGAGAGAGTACAAGAGTTATATGAACATGTTTATCAAGGCTGTTCCTCTGGTCTGAGGTTATTCACCCATTTTTCCTATTTTGTTTTTAGCTGTCAGTGCCTTAGAAGCTTGTCAGCTGGTAAAATAGAAAATTGTTCCTATCTCTTTGTGCTGGTTCGACTTGCCCGGGCGAGAGCACAGACTCTGAGGAGAACAGAAAAGCAATATTCCTGTAATTGCTTTTCATCTTCAGACCTGAATACTTGCACCAAGCGGAACATTCAAAAACTGTCCCAGAATTGGTCCTCAGGGATTTCGTGTGGCTCCAAGCCCCATCAAATATGCCTAAATATCCTTTACCCCAACTGCTAATGCTCTTGGAGAAGTGAGTGGTGAGGGGAATTTGCCTAAACTTTTTAGTATTGCTTTTTGCAAAGTAACTGACTTTCATTTAGCTGGCTTTTTTTGTTTTGTTTTGTTTTTTGGAGGGGTGGGGATTAGTTCACTCAACAAATGAAAATTCTGTCATCATTTGTCAGATTTCAAACTCTCCATTGAAAGTCCACACAACCAAAACTTTGATACTTCAAAAAGTTGTTAAAGAGATGGTAAAAGTAATCCATATGAATCAAGTGATTTTAATTGAAATCTTCTAAAGACATGATCACTTTATGATGAACAGATTTAATGTAGGTGTTTATTTGCGTATAAACATTGAGCAATGCACATACATAGAGAACATCAAATATGGTAAATATGGCAAATATGCTTGTCTGACAAGAACCAATGAGGTTTGTTGTCGCGTGTCACGCAAACATGTTTGAGCCTCCACAAGAACCAGTGAGGTTTCTTCTTGCAAGTACAGTTTAGATTCCAAAGTGCCTCTTCATAAGACTTATAAACCGCTTAATTTATATGGATTTCTTTTGCAAACTGAAGCATCAAATTTTTGATAGCATGGACTCTTAATGGAGGGACTTTCCATTTGTAGAATAATTCAGATTTATATTAATGGTAAGGGCAAATCTTCGTGACTGTGTTCCCTTTTGCTACATATGTCTAAGCTGTTAACAGGAAGCGTTAACCACCGAAAGAATGCCACAACCAACTCAGTAATGTGCATAATAGAGCTGGTGAAACCCTAGATACTGTTTCGTCTCCATGGTTAGTAAGTAAACTAACTGACACCGAGGAAAAATAATGAACGTGGGTGCAGATATAGAGCATTAGTCACACTCCCTCAGTGGTTTACCTACTGCATAAATGAGGAAGTGTTTGGAAGGTGTGATGAATTGCTGTTAGCCCATCAGACTGTGAATTCTGTTGTATTTCCACTGTGACCTTAGTACTTCTGACATTTATTACCAGAAGCTTTGTGTACACAAGGTAGGAGGCTCGTGTACAGCGAGGGATGCTGTGACAAGCTGTTGCAATTTTTTTGCCACAGATTTAATATACTTTGATATTACCTCAATTTAGATTTAATGATCCAGTCATGAGGAGAACTAAGCTTTGAAAGACTTCAGAGGACAGCCAAATGAAAACATCCTCTAATGAATATTGAACGGTGACCTAGAACTGAACTAAAAATGACGCAGCCTAACATAGTAAGGAACAAAGTTTGTAGCAGAGCTCTTTAAAGTTGTTTTTCAACTCCAATTAATTCATGCTGGATGGCACCCCTTGAACTTTTCATTCATATGAGATGGTGAAAAAACGGAGCCAGCTGAAACGTGTCTCCTCTGCTAACTTTGAGTTTGCAAATGAGTTTAAGACTGTGCTCCAATTTATGAATCTATAAGATTCTGATTGGCTGTTTGAGAGGAACGTTATTGATTGTGTCTGGAGGCTTGGCGATAAAACCCAGGATCACTCCATCGCCAAGCGAGTTGGTTATCTAATCACACAGCGGTGCTTTGACGATGTCTGTACTAAACCCAACTTACACAGCTGGCTCAGAACTCAAACAGGCTATCGACCAGCTAGCAGCCGGATGGGGTGGTATTGACTGACCCCCACGGAACTGTGACTGGGTCTGGTTGTTCCTTCACGCTTGCATAGCTCCAGTTCACCAGCACAAAACAGCAGTGGTCGACACATTCTGTCCTATTGGCATTCTCCATGTCAGTTTTCACTGTATGTCGCAGCGCCGCTCTAGCAATTAGCCTCTTGCATTATCCTCAGATGACTCGGATGCTAATAGAAGCTTTCCTCTTTTGTTTCTAGATACGCACACACTTATTAGTATAAGGCACCCATCACTTTGTTTCCATAGAAACCCAACCTTTCAATCTTTGGGTGCATATGGTGGTCACAGTCAGTTGTTTGTGGTTCTGTCTCCAGCAGATAAGCTTTACATTATATGCCTCCGTTGTAGGTGAGGTTCAGGGAGTTCATGCCACAACAATTGATTTGCTGAATTAACTGGCTAATGGAAATTAGTTTAGTCTCTTTTGGTGCTTTGGGTTTTTTGTTGTCGTTCCCTGATTAGATCTCACATCTGTGAATTATCTGAATGGATGGCCTTAATTATAATTATCTCCCAAACTGTTTTTCCCCGTTGATTTGTTGGGAAATGCTTGGCTCCCTAATGTTCCATGTCAAGGCTGCTGTCTGTCTAAATTGTGTCATTAAGTCTGTTTTGTCTTTGGGATGGATGAACCTTTCCTGGCTTTAACAGACAGAAGCTGATAGAGCCGTATCTGAGAATGTGATATGTCTGGTTGAGATTTATCATTGAAAATGAGCCTTAATATGTCATGGTCAAGTCCAGCTGATGTAATTCAGAAATCTGCTTGTTAATTTTGGTGCCATGCGGCATGCGCCACAGTTTCCGAGTCCAAACGCTGTATCAGATCATAAAAGCAAACAACAAAGGGTGCTAATATACACTCACAGTGTGTAACACTACCAAAAAATCATGATCCTATCCCTTGTCTCCATAGCGCAATGTTAGTTGGCCAGACAGTGATTCATTTTTTAATGAATCGTTAAAATATTGGTGCCCAGCACACCGTGAGCCTGGAGTATTTATCCTTAGCTTAATTGTGGCTATAAATATGTATCGCTTATAAATGGTTGTTATGGTAATATTCTCAATTGAAACAAAGTGGAAGCATTGAGCTGGAAACCGTATTCAATATGTTACGACTTAGCAAGTGAATAACCTAAATGATGCGTGTTTGTTTGTTTTTTGTTGTTTTTTTACTATAGAAAATATGAGAGTGCCATTTGGGTAATGACAACATTTCTTTTTAAATAAATGTGGCAAGTTCTCAGAAATGTGGTTTCATATGGTTTTGGAAAAGCAACCAAAAAAAAACTATACTGTTTTTTAAGAGAACTTTAGATTTAATGACAAAAATGTCACGTGGTGTAACCATCAAAAAGTAAAAATCTGTTTCTTTTTAAAATATATTTTCAAGTTAAATATTTTTTTTTTTTAACAAATGTCATGAATTATGTAATCAATCATAAAAATCTTGCACTTATACCATGTGACATTTTACAACCTAATCACTTTCTTTATTATTACAAAATTAAATTTTTGAAAGTTAAAAAAAAAAAAAATTAATAAACTGAAGAATTTTAGATAAAATAATAATAATAACATATTTTTCCTCTTTTTTCATTATGATATCAGGACATGATATTGTATCATTCTGACATTTTTTAATTTATGCCAACAAAAAACTTCAGTATCCCCAAAAAACTTCAAACTTCTGAAATTAAAAACACGATCATTTTAGAAGAGGTGTATTCTACTTGCTCATTCTAAAAGTCTATGTATGCATTATTTGCATTTTGAATGCATTCTTAAATAGATTAACTACACAAAAAATGAACAATTTGTCACATTGGTGCAGATTTGTGCTCTTGAACCTGCTTCTCTAAAAGCATGTTCAAATTAGGCATTAAAGAGGACTCCTGGGAGTGGATAACATGGGACATCTGGATGCCTCATAATGGGATTTTTATGGGCCTCTGCACTGACTAGAGTAGAGTAGTGGCCAGCTGATATGATCAATGCGCTTGTCTATGTTCCATACACAGTCTTCAGTTTTGTTTGTTCCGTGTGCTTTTAAACTTTCTGCATTAGAGTTAGACACCTCTAGAGAGTAACAGACTGATTGAGTGATAAAATAAAAAGTGGTATTACATCATGTAGCTGTACAATTAATCAGATAAATAATTTAGATTATTATAACAGCTGTTATGATTACAAGTTTATTGATTATAGTACCTCATACACAGTACCGTCGCAAGGGCTGTACCAAGTGTGCAACCGCACAGGGCCTCGCACATCTAGAGGGCCTAGCTCCTGGCCTGCATTTTATGTCATTTATGTCTAATTTTTATTACTGTTTTTCCACCCATTTTGTCCTTTGAAAGACTAAAATAGTCATAGCTGATAGACAGTATAAGACTCTGTGTATAAGAATGAGTAAAGCTGTTTGTTGTTAGGATGACAAAGTTTTAAAAGTTTAACTTTTAGGCTGGTCTGCCTCAGTGGTCCAACAGTGCTCGTCAAAATGATCGAAATGGCCAATCAAATCAAAGAAGGCGGGTCTTACTGTCACTGTCACAACGCAAAGAGAGTTTGTGGAAAGATGTAAGTAGTGTTGTATTAGAAAACTGTTTTACGATAGAAATGTTCAGCGACCGACAGTAATAGACTATCTAGTGATGCAAACTACTAAAAGTTTTATGAAATTTCGCCATTTTGAATTGAAGATATGCGATCATGATTCATGTAAATCATAAATGAACGTGACAAGAGACGTTTGCGTTTTCGACTATTAGACATACGAATAAGAGTGAATGTGCACATTTTAAAATAAAATATTATTTTCAAATAGTGTAAATTGATTACTACTTGATATGAAGACTTCAGATGCAAAAGCCTCTAAGTGCCGTTTGAAATTTTCTTCTAAAATTAGCATTTTTATCAGGCTCCTATGTGTAGGTTCAGTAATTTCACTTTAATGGCAATGAATAGTTTCTTTTCTTTCCCATTAAAGTAAAATAACTGAACATAAACATAGGAGCCTGAGAAAATAACCATCTTAGAAGAACATTTTAGATGGCACTTAGAGGCTTTTGCATCTGAACTCTTCATACATATATATATATATATATAACTACAAACCTAGAACTTATTTTAGCATTCTTATTTACTTATTTAATCTCTTTATTTTACTATAGCAACCCCCCCCCACACACACACACACACACACACACACACACACAAACAGAAACACACAAAATTGCAGAGGGCCTCGCACGTCAACTTCGCACAGGGCTTCGCACCCCCCTTACGACAGCCCTGCTCATACAGTACTTCCATTGCATCAGAGGTTTCTATTTACAGTGTGGATTTTGCAGCAGCTGAGCATTGTAACAATTTACAGATGTCAGTTGTGCACAAGAATTCAAGAGATGTTTTTAAACTGATTACTTAAGAATCAAAGTGAAAAGCATTATGGTTGATTCACAAAAAAGCATTAACAATCCCATTATGATCATCAAGGCACAGACACATTGTAAATTATATCATCATTTACAGCATAAACTGCTTCGTTCATTATATTGAAGATTTTGTGGCAGTCCAGACCTAAGTAGTAGGCCTGAACAAAATGCTGGAATGCACTACACTACTTTTCCCCAGATTTGCAGACTAGAGGAGTCAACTCCAGTTGCCAAACATCAAAGCCAGTCTCCAGAGTCTTGGCACTTGACCGATTGCCACAAAACTATTGTGACAATTTGTGAGGTGTATGATGGGCTTCAGATTGTGATTCATCCAGCCAGAGGATATCAGGCATGTTGGATATTTTGAGACAATGTTATACTGTTTCCATAAATGCTACTCCTAGCAACAATTTGACAAGAGTTTGTTGTGTTCAGAATGACTTTAAAGACTGGTAGTATGTGATTTGTGTCAGTCGTTTAGTATATGATGTTCTCAGGAACTATTTACATAGTCAGCAGGTGTAAGCTGTCTAGTCTGAAAAAAAATTCTGAAAATGTTCAGATTTTAAAGTTCTAGTGTATTCCAGCCTTAAAAGATCAAAAAGTTGCCTAAAGCTGTACATTTGCTGTAACTGCTTTAATAATACTAGAACTTTCTTGATTTCTAAGTATAATTTATTCTACATTTTTTTAAGTGTTTTATTTTTCAAGCTGCTAAGCATGCTGGTGTGAAACTTACGGAAGTTCAAAGCGGCCATGCATTAGTATATATTTTTTCTTTCTTGATTTCTCGTCATCACGACTTAATTTTCTCGTGATCATGACTTTATTTTTGTCATGATCTCGACATAACAAAAGTTGTTTTCTCGTTATTACGACTTTATTTTTGTCTTGATCTCGACATAACAAAAGTTGTTTTCTCGTTATTATGACTTAATTTTCTCGTGATCTTATGTCGAGATCACAAGAAAATTAAGTCATGATCACGAGAAAACCAGAAGGAAAAAATTTATAATGCATGGCCGCTTAGAACTTCCGTAGAAACTGACTGTTTAGACACCTAATTTTCTGATGCAATTTAGCAACACAGTTCTCAACTTTAAATTTGTTCTTTACATTTTCTTCAAATTCTCAAAATTTAGTTTAGACTACATACTGTAAAGAATATGTCATGCACTTGTCCAAAATAAGTATTTTCATGTTAATTGTATTTCAATTACAAAATCAAGGACAATATTCAACCATTATGATTTTTGTTATAGTCACACTGTGGACTAATGCATTGGATGTTTGTGTTTTGGTTTTGCAGAAGAATGACTGGACACTCTTTCCACATGGGCTACAGTATGGCTATACTCAACGGCATAGTGGCTGCGCTCACTCTTATATGGTATCTCACCTGATGCGCCTCAACTAGCCGCCGCCCATCTGTGGACACCTCGACTGTCATTTAACTTGCAATTACCAGGAGGCAATTCCAAGTTTAAATAGTTCACCCCAAAATGATAATTTGCTGCAAATTTACTCACCCTCAGGCCATCCAAGATGTAGATGAGTTTGCTTCTTCATCGGAACAGATTTGGAGAAACTTGCTCACCAATGGATCCTCTGCTTTGAATAAGTGCCATCATTTGTAGGTGAACTATTGCTTTAATGGCAGATGGAGCTGTCAAATAATGTTACTAATATAACTACAGATAAAAACCTTTTAAAAATATAAGCACAAAAACAAACACAAAGAATTGAATACTAGTTTAAAAATTTAATTTTTTTAGTCATTCAGACACTGAATAACAAGAAGTAAAACAATAAAGTACAATGTTTTATTTTTTAGAGGATTTCTCATTTTCATATATGCTAATTTGACAAATTCAATACACGACACACACAATTACTTTTTTGTAATGGCCTATATTTCAGAAAAAAATAACATTAGTGAAGTCAGGGTCTCTTTGTTACTCTGTTGTTTTGTCTTATAAAAGGCTTTTATTACAGAATCCCGTGCAAGCAGCTTTTTACCATTACAATAGCATTGCATTAAATCTGCTTTTTGATGTCATTCATTGTCAGTGTGGCAACACATAGATGCTGTTTAAATCTATTCAATAAATTGAATTTGCATTTTAGGAACTCCGCTTAGAAAAGACTACAGTCCCTTTGCAGTCGTGCTTTAATAAAGCTGGAAGTTGCTGCTCTATTGAGCATTTTAATGGGGGAAATCATTAATACAATAGCTGTTTTGGGGTTGATGGAGAGTGACCGTGTTAAAGCTTTGTTGAGAGCCCGGGAGAAGGTCAGAGAGTGTAGAAGTGTGGATTTAATTTATGACTTTAATTATTTGATGCAGACTCTGCCATGATTACTTTTTTCTTCTTCATTAGATTAGCAGGCCCTGTCGCGACTCATTTCAGCTAGCGCTAATTCACTGGTCTGTCTTGTATATAATATATGGAGTATTAATGCACTGCCGCCTCATGTGTGAGTGTGTTCTTTTTTGTGGCAACAGGCTCCTATAATTAGTTTTTTCTTTACAGGATATTTCCATCTCCATTTTTAGTGGATGTTAATTCTGGTTTGTTGAGATTTGACCATTTCCAGAAGTAGTCTATCCACCTCAAAACCTGTTGCTTTTAGGTTGTTCAGGTATTTTAAGGTAAAAGGGAGGTTTTTTTTTGTGTGCTATGCTTGATGCACGCTGTTCATGTTTTTGTTCTTTAGCCTTTAAAAAACATGTTCTTGCATGACTTGGTGACAAAGTGTCTCTCTTAATGATGTTTCTGTTGAGGTGAAGGTCTGTCTGAGGTAAACCTGGTCTCTCACCTTGAATCGTGTAGTGCAACTGTTGCAAACAATATCCCGTCCTGAAACCACCTGATTTGGAGGTTGAGTGGTTTGCTTACTTGTTTTCCTGCCATTGAAATAATCAGGGATGAAAAAACAACACTGGAATATTCATTGCTTACCCAGGAGGTGGGATATTGTGTCAAATAACGCTATCAGAAATAATTTTGGAAGAATGTATTTATGCAAAAAGCAATAAATTTGCCATAAAAAAAAAAAAAAAGTTTTTTTTTTCGTTCTTTAATGTTTCACTCTAGCACTACTTATATGTGCTTGCTTTTCCTTTTTTTGTAAAATGGAAAAAAGCCTCCACATAAAATCATAATGTAATAAAAACGTCTGTTTTGCAGTTTGTGGGTGAGCACTTCTAAAGATCCTAGTTAAGGCCTAAGGATGCTGCGGTTCAGAATGCACAGCACAGACATGAGTGCGAGTGGCAGTCGATATGAAAGCATTTGCTATGATGCCTTTTTACTTGTCACCCCCAAGGCTAGTTTTCACAAAAGGGCAGCGAGACATGTAATCATTCTGCAGAATAAAAAAAAAAATTACACCCACGGCTCACTGTGTGTATGACAAAATTGACTCTTAATCTGTCTGATACACGACAAAAGAAAGAAAAAAAAAGTCAAATTGCAAATACACTATATAAACTAATAACAGAGCTCCAATTCACAAAGGTGTAATAAAGTTCCAGCCCTGGGTTTGAATTAATGGAATTTCAACCATGCCATCACAAACATGTACGTCATTGATGATTATTATTGATACGGTTAGGTATGAAGGCAAATTCTCTGATGTTAGCGTGCAAGTCTTTGTTGACACATTTGAGTTTGTATATAAGGGAAAAGAAAATATTCAGGGAAACAGTAATGAAAACTTAGAGGAGACAGGATTGTTTTTTATTTATTTAAACATTTTTAAACACAACATAGCTTTTTTCCTATTATAAAAAGGACAGGAAAATAAGATAAGTGAGTTTTAATCACAAAGAAAACCGCAAGTAACTTTGTTTTATTATATGATATTGTGATTTTGAAGTAGAAAGACTGAAATAGTCATTTTTTTAGTAGTAAGTTTTATTGTCAACTTTGAAAAATCATTTTTGTCAATTTGACTTGCTTTGTATAAGGTGACAAATCCATGGAACAAATTAAACCAGCAGATGCTCTTGCGATTTTTAGTGTGCAAATCCATCAAGGCAGTTAATGGGGCAGCTCAGTGTTTGGCTTTTTCCCCCTCGCTTAGTGCTTTCCATCTGTCTTTCTTTACCCGCTGATCTGGCGATGACATTAGACCTGACTTCTTTGATGCAATCGTTTCAGTCGTCTCTTGCTTTGCATCATGAGCTCCACCATCACAAAACCAAACCAAACAAAGAGAGAGGGAGCACTTTTTTCTAAATCAACAATAGCCTAGAATCTGCCTCGTTTTGGCTTTGTGTTGGATATGGAGTTGGACAAGCTGAATGAAAACAAAGATAATGTGTGTTGCTTAGATACTGGCTAGAATGAGATAAAAATATCTGATGTTGGCCTTGGTCTGATTCCACATGAAGAGTTCCATGGAGCAGTGGTATTTTAATATCATTGATAAACTATTATAGTTTTGGTTAATATTTAGAATTTAAATTTTAGTTAAAGTTTTAGTAATTTTGTTAAGCTTTTGTCTTTTGTTTGTATTTGATTTGATTTTAAATGTCATGTCTATAGTTTTATTCATTAGTTTATTAAGTGTTATTTTTAGTTAATTTCAGTACTTCAGGTTAATCTAAATGTAAATATTTTCTTTAAAGGGGTCATGTGGTGCGATTTCAATTTTTCCTTTCTCTTTGGAGTGTTACAAGCTCTTGGTGCATAAAGAAGATCTGTAAAGTTGCAAAGACTAAAGTCTCAAATCCAAAGAGATATTCTTTATAAAAGTTAAGAGTCAACCACGCCTACCTAAAACGGCTCGTTCTAACACGCCCCCACATGTCTACGTCACGATGTGGGAAGATTTGCATAACGCCGCCCAAATGTTCAGCAAAGAAAGAAGGCGTAACTTTTATTCTTGCTGTTGCCGCCGCCGCCATGTTGTGGAGTCGCTGTGTGTTTCGTTGTGAAAGCGAAACTACTTTGTTTGGTCTTCCAAAAGAGGACACAACTAGAAATCAGTGGTTAAGTTGTATTTACAACACTGTTCCAGAACAGTTCAACCCAAATATTCAGATGTGTGCAGCACATTTTATGGAGGACGAGGACTGTTTCCTGAACCTGCAGACTAGCCTACAATGTGTCTGTGCTCAAAGGCTGTTTCTATTAAGTGGGGCAGTTCCAACTTTGCAAGGACAGTCTGGCGCTTCTGACTCACAGCCTGCAAGTACGTTTTTTA
>NW_015540892.1:2415062-2423064 GCF_001515605.1 Sinocyclocheilus anshuiensis
ATAATCAGTAATTATGTCCCCACTGGATGCAACAAATGCCTCGTTTGTAATGGGTTTTATTGGTTTTGTCTTGTCTAGTGATGTCAGGATCGCGAACAAATCGTTCTATTTAACCGGATCTTCTTAGTGAACCGGTCGAACCAGCTCACCAAATCTAACTGAATCGTTTGAAACGGTTCGCGTCTCCAGTACGCACTAATCCACAAATTACTTGTTATTCGGTTTATAAACGTGCCTGACACTCCCTCTGACGCGAAATAAACCAATATCCCGAGTGTTAAGGGGCGTAACATTTCCGTTACACGCTTGAGGCATTCGGCCAATCACAACGCACTGGATAGCTGGCCAATCAGAGCACACCTCGCTTTTTTAGAACGATGAGCTTTGTAAAAATCGATGCGTTTCAGAAAGGCGGGGCATAGAGGAGAAACAATAATGTACATTACATGGAAAATAATGTGTTTTTTGAACCTTAAACCACATAAACACATTGCATTACACCAAATACACAACATAATGTTCTTTTTAGCAACGTCATAGGACCCCTTTAAAGTTTTTTTTAATTAATCTTGATTTTATTTCAGTTAAAGCTTATATATTTCTAGTAACAAAAATGTTTTGTATAGTTTTAGTAAACTATAATTACTCTGGCACAGAACCAAAAATATATATATTTTTTTTTTATTATTCCATGCTGTTTTATTTTCCAGAGTCCATTTTTTTATTATGACTGAACATTCATTCCCAGCATTCAGAAGATGTTGAAAACACCGAACCAGCTATTTTGTTGAAAGAAAAAGGGTCCTAAAAGGTTTTGTTTTTTTCTCAGTGATGTATATATTATATAACGGTGTAATACGTGGACTCTTGAAACTAAAGTGCACAAACGCAGACAAGGACACAAGGAGTTTTGTCAACCCAAGAGCCCCTGGAAATTGCAGAGTGTCGTTAATGTGATATGTGCGTTCTGTAAAAACTCAAAAAGTTAAACTCGAGTACTGGCCCATTTCATGACACTTTTTGCATTCTGGTGTTTATCTTTTGCACAGCTGTCTGGCGCACTGATGTGTGTAGTTGAGTGAAAATATGCCTAAGGTATACAAACACTGCTCAGGACATACAACGTTAAGGTAATGGGGTGATCTGTACTGGTTAATAGATGTGTGCCGTGTAAGTAAACTGAATGTCATCTTAGTTTAAGTGAAGTAAATTATTTAGTCATGTTGTTGCTATAAGATACTTCACATGCATTCTTTGGGTGTGTTTTTTCTCTCACGTTAAGAAACTATTTGACAGCACAGTGGGGTCTTGTCAGCATGCAAGTTCGCTGAGGTGTGGTTTGTATCTACAGGGACCAAATTTCAGAAAACATCCAAATTAACACAAATCCAGGGTTAAAAATCGCATTTTAACCTTGAAATTGCAAGTTTTGGGGTTTAGAACATTTTTAAAGATTATTATACAATTTTTTTTTACTCATCTTATTATGCTGATAGTATAACTTGTGATAGAAAAATTGTTACAAGAATTAAAGAAATTGTAAGCATTTTCAGTAGTGCTCTCAGACCTTTGGACCCAATTATTCCATACAGGTGCATCGAACCACTGTTGATCTGATTTTGTTCTTTTGTGCAAACAGTCTTTGCTGAGATGATTATTTGCCAAAGGCTAGAAAACATTAATCCATATTTCCCTTTCCATCTGATAATGACTTACACACACACACTCAGTGCAATCTGCTTCTGTGAAAAACCAAAGAACAATGTAATAATGATGATTCAGTTATTTTGTACTTGCCTTTTATATAATTAAAAACAAGAAAACGAAAACTAGTTTGAGGTCACAGTGATGCAGGGATATCCATTACATTTATCAGTTTCAAATTTACCTCAGAATTCATCCACCATTCACCCATAAACATGCAAATTACAATAAGTGCAAACCACAGTTTTGCTGTACAACATATCAAAATTTCCAAATGTAATTTAACAGTACATTAGTTGAAGAACATACTGTAAAGACATCGGTCACTGAATATTGCACAAAATAGACTTAAATATCCAGCTTTAAGAAGTGCTTTAGTTACACATACAGTATAAAATTTTTAAATGCATTACTCAAAATGTACGCAGTGTTTACCCACATAAATCTCAGCAGTCTGAAAACAGCAGTTTGATCCACAAGCATTAATCACATGAACATTAATCACTCGTGGTCCATAGAGTGAGCAAAACAGTCCATGTCGTGATGTTTCCTCTTGAATATTTTATATTCATTGCAGTCACCAGGTCTCAAGGTACACGTTCGCCTTCGCTTTTCTCATAAACTGCACTTTTCCCCAGTGGAAAGGGTAAACATTGAATCATACATGTGCCAATTTCTTCTTCATCTCTGTTTCTGGAGGGCAATACGGATAGTTTCACACATCTGACCGTGAAACTTTTACGCACTAGTACGATCCCACGATGACCTCTTCGACATCCTTTGACGGTCTTCTGTCCGTGACCAGAAAGTTGATCATACCCTCGGACTTAATGAGCAAGTTACAGCCTAAAAAGAAGATGCCGAAGACCACGGTGAGCGCCAGCACGCACATCACCGCGATCTGCACCGTGCGTGTGACGAACACGCTGCGCTCGTCCAGCGCCGTGGACACAAACCCGCTGTCCGTCACCACCGAGGACAAATTACAGCACGAAAGAAAGCTCTCGCTGCTTCTGTTGGAAAACAAAGCGCTGCCTGTGTCGTTAAAAACAGTTGAATTCATTTTGAACTACTCTCCGGGGTCCTCTGGAAGAGAGGAGCAGGTGCGCACTAAACAGCGGCTGAAGTTTCCTTTAGTACTTTGAAGTCACAAGAGCAAAGAAGAGCTGGGCAGAATTTATGGGCTGACATGCAGTAAAGAGGCTGGTTCTTCTCGGACCTGTTGTTTAGGTAATTAGGGTCTGTGGTCTGTGGAGGACGGTTCTGACTCCTGAGAACTCACACAATCGGGGCTGAGCTCATCCCCTGCGGCTAGAGTTCAGTGTTAGCGGCGCTTACAGGGGGATTCGTTCATGCTGCGCCCCCTTTGACACAAACTGAAAACGATAGAGGCCGGTGTAAACGTAGACTCGTTAAAACACAAAGTTAAATTTTACAATAGGGAGTCACATAACATTTACTATAGCATCTAACTAGTAGCCTACTAAAGAACTGATATGTATTACTACAGGCAACCTATTTTTTTAATAGTTAGTAATGACTTTATTAGAAACTACACTCTAAAAAATGCTGGGTTGTTTCAACCCAACTTTGTGTCAAATATGGACTAACCCAACCGTTGGGTTAAATGTTTACATTAAATTTTTAACCCAAAAGTTGGGTTAGTCCATATTTGACCCAAAGTTGGGTTGAAACAACCCAGCATTTTTTAGAGTGTAGTTTCTAATAAAGTCATTACTGACTATTAAAAAAATAGGTTGCCTGTAGTAATACATATCAGTTCTTTAGTAGGCTACTAGTTAGATGCTATAGTAAATGTTATGTGACTCCCTATTGTAAAATTTAACTTTGTGTTTTAACGAGTCTACGTTTACACCGGCCTCTATCGTTTTCAGTTTGTGTCAAAGGGGGCGCAGCATGAACGAATCCCCCTGTAAGCGCCGCTAACACTGAACTCTAGCCGCAGGGGATGAGCTCAGCCCCGATTGTGTGAGTTCTCAGGAGTCAGAACCGTCCTCCACAGACCACAGACCTAGGAGTTTATTGAGGCAAAATCATAGTGGCAAGAATTGGACCTTAAAATAAAGTGTGACCAAAACTAGTACTCATTCCAAAAGAGAGGAGTGTGTATTCGGTTAATTACTAGTACTTAAAAAATGTATACTATATATGTACTCCAGTTGTAATTACATAACTAGTCATGATCTACTATTTATTCTTTAATTACTTGCGACAATTCAAAAGAAACTAGACACAAGTGTGTATTAAATCGTTAGTAAAATGTTTCATGTTTAACTGATCTATTGAGCTATAAAGTAACAAGTGTAGTCTGACTTTAACAAGTAAAAAAGCAACTATTAAGATATGTTAGTAACAATTTGGATTCAAGTTTTGTAATACCATCTCATATATAATAATAATAGTAAAGCTGCAGATACTAATAAGTGACCCAGCTAACAAAGCTAACTTGGCTATAGCTTTAGTAAGGTTCTCTCAATGTTATGAACCAGGAACATTAATGTTTGTTTTGGTATTTAATAATGTTTTCAAAATGTTAGCACAGAAAAATGTTTAATACATCTTTCATGGAACTTTTTTCCTGAAGCGGTTTAGTTGGACGTTTGTCTAACGTTTTTTAAAATGTTACTACTTTCAAAAGTAACATTTCCATAATGTTTGCAAAATGATCAAATAGAAAGTTCCTTAACATTCGTATAACCAACAAAAAAATGTTTATAAAACATGTACAAAAAAAAAATGGATGTTTAAGAAGAATTTTTATAGCTTAATAGAAACATTAGCAAAACATATTTTTTGTTCAAAGTCAAGTCAAAGTCTGCTTTATTGTCAATTCTGCCACATACATACAGAGAATTTAAATTGCGTTACTCTCAGACCCTTGGTGCATACAGTTAACACTTAACACTAACAGTAGACATAATACAGATAAATACAGTTTAAATATATATAAAATACAACCTATACAATATACAAATAAGGACATTGTAAAAAAAGAGAAAAAGTGGCATAAGGCACATGGCAGTTATAGTGCAAACCAGTGATATATTGTTAGATTGTTAGATTGTTAACTGGGTAATACCCAATTAGTAAGCTAGTAAAACTGGAATAGTAACCAGAATCAGTGGAACAGATGGTGATCTGCATCTAATCAAAACTACTGAAATTGGAAAAAAAAATATTCTAGTCAGTAATGGATTACTTATTAATAATTTATGTAAGTACCAGTGACATAAAATAAATACTAGTAAGGTTTAAGGAATAAATGTTACAATGGCTTTCAGGTGTTTGGAAAACGAAATGCACACTAATCTTATTGCATTAGATGAATTAGTCCTGTTTTATTTGACTTTGAAGTATTACATATTATTTCCTTTATTTATTCATGTGTGTTTTGCTCAAGATAAGGCAAGGCTAATTAGTTGAAACCTGAACTGAGTATCATTTGTGATGAGGTGGTCTCCAGTCACACATGCAGCAGAGGGCAGAGTTGCTCCTAAAATGTGTCCAAATGAATGCTGTTTTCTTTACTGTCATATGGATGCAGAAAAGAGAGGTTTAATTACAGCCATGCTGATTATACAAAATCTCGTTCACACATTTTAATCAGACAATCAACCTAAACAATCCAACGTGGTCAAATATGCTGTGACTCACAGTTGGATTTAACTTGAAGATGGAAATACATAATTAATGAAACCATATAAACCCTCAGGAATGAGCGATGTCCTTGTAAACATATGGATAGAGAACAGCAGGATTACCGTGGAAATATATGGGAGCAATATTTCCATTAGAAGCCACCGAGGGGTTGTGCAAAGTGGCAGTTAAAGGTAATCTTTTGAATATGCTTCTGTTTACACAGTCTCAGGTGAAAATCTGTTGACTGTACTTGCACAATAAATCATCCATGTGCTCCTTTAACTACTGGTTATAGTATTTATATTGCTTTGAAATCACCACGTCTTAGTCATGTTTTATTTTATGCTCTTTCAGGGTTAAATGTGTCTTGAACAAGCACTTAACAGCATCAAAGCTCTTAGATATCAGGCATATAATAAGCCCTAAAAGCCCCTTTTGTGAAGCATTCAGAAGTGGGAGGAAGAATCGATCATGGAGGGTGCTTAGATCCTCTCAAACCTGGCCTTTTAATCAACAGGATCTGCGCAATGTAAGCACATCCCACAATGCGCCTCCTGGAGTGAGTCCATCAACGAGGGTCTTTTGAGCAGCACTGAGGGTCCTCTCACACGAAGCCTATTTTACATGTCCTCTCTGTCCCGTATCACCCTCTCTATGTGTATATGAATCATCAGACCTATCCAGTAGCGAAAGAGAGAGAGAGATGTGCTCTCAGGACATACAGCTATTCCTGCCTGGGTGTTTCTGTGCACACTGAAATGCGCTCGCTTCAAATGCTTTCACTGAGCACTTGCTTTTCTCCCTCAGTGGTGGAGGGCGGTGGAGGCAAAGAGTGAAAGAGAGAGAGAGGAGGAAGGAGTGTGGGTGGTTATGGGTAGAACAGGCTACAGATGGAAGAGTACAGAAAGTTGCCATATGGAGAGATTCAGGAGAGATAGAAACAAGGCAACGGAGGCATCTGTAATGATTGCGGAGAGAAAAACAACAAAATGTTGATGCATTTTAATAGAAACTGAACCTTATGATGATGTTGATCAGGTAGAAGTTAAAATCTGTTGAAATTACCTAAGATGCGTGACTCCTCGGGCAATAACATTTATGTGTGCGTTAATGTGATGTAGTTTCCTCGTAATGTGAATAAAACTGCCTCATATGTTAAAAATAAAAGTTCCAAAAAGGGGTTTTCAGAGCGGTGAACCAAACACCTTTTAGGTTTTTCTTTGTGTGAAGAACATTTTAATAATCTAAAGAACCTTTTTCCACTATACAGAACAATGGGGATATTAAAGATTCTTTATCGAACCATTGATGGCAATAAGGAACTTTTATTTTTAAGAGTGTGTGTTTTGCATTTTAACTACACTATTACTAGGCAGGTCATGTGTATTTTCCGTATAAACATTTTTTTGTCAAACAAGACTGGGATATTTTGTAACATGATGTATCTTTAGTTATATAACAGTATGCATTTTGCTTACCAAATAGCTGAGAGCAGTTCTGATCTAAAAGCAAAAATGTGTGATATGCTTGAGATGTATTGGCTGGTTGATATTTATCTGTTGGTACAGTCTTCACATTGCTTCTCTTTCTAAGCTCTGGGGACAAGAATGTTTAATGTCAGGGCTTTTAAAGGCATCACTCTGACGAACTCTGCCATCTAGTGATTATCACATGAGAGGAATAGCAGTTACTGATTGGACCTTCTCAACCTGTCATTAGCTTCCCACTGTGCCGATGAATCTATTTAGTAAACAAATAGGTTTCTTGTCAAGAGTCAGAGAGGGCGTTTTTAGTTACAACGCCAGTGGTGGTAAAAGTCCTCTTGCATTATTCCAATCGTTATGTGTCATTCTCACCAGTGACATCATTAGAAGCTGTCTGGACACGTTTCATCACATTTCATTATGCTCTGTCGGTCCTCCTCCATCGGTATAATTGTTTCTTTAGGTCATTAAGGCTTTCTGGAGAAGACAGGGCTAGTGTCTTGAGGAAAACCTCAGCTGGCATGAAGCAGTTGTGCTACGCTAACAATCACAATGTGCTTTTGCAGCATTCAGACAAGTGCATGCTGTGTCTGATGCTTGGTCTAGTAAGCATGCCGTTGGTGTTTGCATGTGTATGGGATTGTCCTTGGCACAGACACCCTTAAGCCTGTTCTACACTAACCCGATACTTCACAACAAACAGAGCATCCTAATGGTGCACTTGGATTTGAATGCTTCCAAAAACAATAACAAACAGCCTGAACTAGCAGGTTCAGCAAAAGGGCTTAAAATAGCCACATCCTGTATTTGTATTTGCTTCCAAAACAGCTCAAACACTGTGCATGTGTGAATGTGCAACCTACTGCATAATATGAATAGAGAGATCAGAACTGAGGTGGGGAAGAGAATGGGAGAGATACACACTCCACTTCCATGAGGAACCTTTAACATCCATGGAAACTTTCCATTGCACAAAAGGTTCTTACAAGAGGATTCTTTAGATTATTCAAATATTCTTTTTGCTAAGAAACAAAAATGGTCTTTTAAGAACGGTTAACTGAAACCAAAAGTGTTTCTTCTACACTCTTAAAGTGCCCCTATTATGGATTTTTGAAAATTACCTTTCATGCAGTGTGTAACACAGCTCTAAGTGA
>NW_015540892.1:2423122-2448839 GCF_001515605.1 Sinocyclocheilus anshuiensis
AACATGAAACATTAGCATATTGCCCGCCCACTTGTTGGTCTTTTCAGGTTGGTCTGAATGAAAATGTAAATTCATTCTTTGAAATGAAAAATAGCGGTTTCCCCGGTAACGCTGTACACAAAGCAACACTGCACTCACAAACCTGCTTTATCAGGCATGATGAAATTAAAATAAGACCAATCGGACCAATCACCGCAGATTGAGTGAATCGTTTGGGAGTCGTTGAGCATGTAAGGTAAAAATAAATGCATATTATAAGACAATGAAAGTGTTTTTTGACCTTGCATGCATGTCAACCTGTTGTTGGGGACTCCCAAAACCAAAATAGGAACCTTTCATTACCCATAATAGGGGCACTTTAAAAATAAAGGTTCTTTATTGGCTTTGAGGGTTCCCTAGAATTTTCCATTACGCAAAATTTCTTCATTGTGGAAAAAGGTTCTTTAGATTTTTTAGATATCCTTCGCACTAAGAAAAAAATGGTTATTTGAAATACTGTTCACTAAAAGGTTCTTTGGAGAACCAAAAATGGTTCTTCTACACTCTTAATATAAAGGTTCTTTATTGGCTTTGATGGTTAACTGAAATTTTCCATTATGCAAAAGGTTCTTCATAGTGGAAAAAGGTCCTTTAGATTTGGAAAATATTCTTCGTGCTAAGAAAAAAAATGGTTCTACTAAATAATGTTCGTTAATAGGTTCTTTGGAGAACCCAAAATGGTACTTCTGTGGCATTGCTGTGAAAACCCCCTTTTGGAACCTTTATTTAAGAGTGTATGGCTTCACTGTGAAAACCCCATCCCCATTTTTAATAGTGCAGCTGATGACGTTCTGTCACAGTCTTCCATTGTGGATAGTGCTGACACTTCAAGAGCAGCAGAGTCAGTCCATTATAGACTGAGAGTCATTTGCATGACTCCAAAATAAGACACTAATTGTGTCCTTATCTTCCAGCACCCCGCCTGGCTTGAAATGGGAAGAGATGGAACATCTCAGAGTTGGAAAAGGACATACAGTTGTCAAATACGGTTTCAGAGAGAAGTACAGTGAGCGTTTTTCTTTTAGATAATGTCAGAAAATGACATGTATGGCTGGGTCATAAATAAGCCCTGGTCATAACAGTTTGCTTTAGAAGCTTTATCAAATGAAGAATGTGTTTTGTTAAAGAAAGCTTGTTCCCTCTGCTCTATCTGACACTGATGTGACAGTATATGCATCACCTGTATCTTCTTCATCCATCATTTTGACACATAAAGGGCCAAATATATTAAAGGCTGGACATGAATTATTTTCTGATAAATTGTACATTGGTGCGAAATATTAGATGACCTTCAGGGTGGGACTGTTTACAGAGATTTCTGTCTGAAATATCGGTGCAAGATCACTTACTTCAAACTGTGTTATTATTAGAAAATAGATTCAACCATAAAACTATGTTTGTAACACCTTTACAACAACTTTACCTGCTCTGACGGCTCATTTAATGTGCATATGTCTGTTTATGTTTTCAAATTAATTTCAAATCCCAAATTAACACTGTTATTCTTGCATTGTCTTGTTTCTAGAATTATCTGATTGTAGTTATAATTTCTGGATGCAGTTGCTTCTAAAAATAAAGGTTCTTTATTGGCATCAGTGGTTCCAGAAAGAACCTAACATCCATAGAACCTTTCCATTGCACAAAAGGTTCTTTAAAGGTTCCTAATGTTTTGTAAAGGTTCTACATAGAAATCAAACTAAGAAAATAGTTATTTTAAGAACTGGCTATTTGGGGATTGGGGAACCCAATTGCATCGCTTAGAAAAAAAAAACATAACACTTTATTTTAAGGTGTTACACCGGTTACATGTAATTACTATTATAATTAAAATATATTATGCATAATTACATGCAAGTAACCATAATCCTAACCCTAACCATGTAGTAGCCCTATACATGTAGTTAATTAATATTACTCGGTACTTAAATGTATAATTACACTGTAACAAGGACACCTTAAAATAAAGTGTAACCAAAACCCCTTTTGGAACCTTTATTTTGAAGATTGTAGGTTCGTCTCGCGAACTGGCACCACTAGACTAAAAAAAGAGCACTTTTTTTGTGATATGTAAATTTGTCATTATACAAAAGTGCTCCAGCAGCTGCTGTTGCTATGGTTTTTTTTCCTCACGCCAATGCAAATTGTGTTTGAAAGCATGTTTTTTAACTACTAGGCTAATTCAAATTCGAAACTTGTGATTCAATTGATATTTAACTTTATATTTTGAGTTCCATTGGGGGACATTAATTAATAAGCCTTAATTAGGGGGGTCAGATCCCCCCCAACCCCCCTCTAATTCGCATCCTGCATATTGCCTGTAAACAAACAGATCTTGCAGAGATTACGTTATATGCAGCACTGTTCAGAGAAGCATATTACAAACGCAGCAACAAAGATGTATCCAACACAAGAACACGTGGTCATCCCTCCCCCCACCTCCCATCTCCACCACCACCCTCTCGGAGAAGTTTCTCTTATTTGTCGGGGCTGGAGATGGGGTTTGAGAGCTGGAGGCGCGCAGTGCGCAGGAACCGAGAACAGTGAGAAGACGAACAGAATCAGATAACAAAGCTTGCCAGCCGCGAGGATCAGCAGAGGCGGCGAGTTAAAACTTGGACAGGATCCTTAGGGCGTCTACCAACTACCATCTTATCAAATTGGTGCGATACACCTGGGGAAACAGGAGTGGATGAAGATGGAGGAGGAGAAGTGCTAGACTGCGCCAAGCCAATCTGAGATTACAAATTACTCGCATCAATTTTTTCCACATTTTACAGTCTTGGCTGAGTGAGTCTTATTTTAGATATGCGTATTTGGAGAAGACAAGGAGATCTGCATCGCTCCATCCCAAGACCAACGCGCTGCTGTTGACAAACTCCTGAGGTAAGCCCTAAAAATAACTTTTTTGGAATCATCCGCCCAGAAATGCGGGAGACTGGTGTATCTGAAGTGTGAAGAAAACCGAAAACAGTTTGTCGGGAACAAGCACGCAAAGCATTCTCGCAGCCTATATCTGGAACAACTTTAACCGTGAAGGATGTCAGCGTTGCGGAAAAAATTTGGGGACGATTATCAAGTGGTGACCACTTCGTCTAGCGGCGGCGGGTTCAACCAGGCGGCCCCCGAGAAGAAAAAGAAACGTCAGCGCTTTGTGGACAAGAACGGCCGCTGTAACGTCCAGCACGGGAACCTGGGAGGAGAAACCAGCCGGTACCTGTCGGACCTGTTCACCACGCTTGTGGACCTCAAATGGCGCTGGAATCTATTCATCTTCATCCTTACCTACACGGTGGCGTGGCTCTTCATGGCTTCTATGTGGTGGGTCATTGCCTTTATACGCGGAGACCTGAACCAGGTCCACGATGACAAGTACACACCGTGCGTGGCCAACGTGCACAACTTTCCCTCCGCTTTTCTGTTCTTCATCGAAACTGAGGCCACTATCGGATACGGTTACCGCTACATTACAGACAAGTGTCCGGAAGGCATCATTCTCTTCCTCTTCCAGTCAATCCTAGGCTCTATAGTGGACGCTTTTCTGATCGGTTGCATGTTCATCAAGATGTCCCAACCGAAGAAACGCGCAGAGACGCTGATGTTCAGCGAGCACGCAGCTATTTCCATGCGTGACGGCAAGCTGACCCTGATGTTCCGAGTGGGCAACCTGCGGAACAGCCATATGGTCTCCGCGCAAATACGCTGCAAACTACTCAAAGTGAGTATACGACTGGAACCCATTAAAAAGAGAGAAAGAGAAAAAGAAAAGGGAACATATGACACGTTATGTGCAGGTTAGAAATATGCATCAATGAATTTCAATCTAAACGTGTGAATATAGAAGAAATGCATATCACTAAATATTTGAAGGGTTCAAGCTAAGGTTCATTCTTTAACCTAACACAAGCATTACCTCAAGCTGAGACAAATGAGAAAGACCTGTAATTTGATTTGTTCACCTACAGTGGACAAAGTAGGCTATTGATCCGCTCTATGCGACTTGGATGCAACAGTCCTTTTTGGATCACGCATTAGACCCAGTCTTTCTCTCTTGCTCACACTCCATCATCTCCCTGTTTTGTCCTAAGTAGTTCTCTTTATCTTTCCCTGCAGTCCCGCCAGACTCCTGAAGGTGAGTTTTTGCCTCTGGATCAACTTGAGCTGGACGTTGGTTTCAGTACTGGAGCCGACCAGCTTTTCTTAGTGTCCCCTCTGACGATCTGCCATGTGATTGACTCCAAGAGCCCATTTTACGACCTCTCGCTCAGGTCCATGCAAACAGAGCAATTTGAGATTGTGGTTATCTTAGAAGGGATCGTGGAGACCACCGGTGAGTTTTAATAATATGCTCAGATGTCAAAAAATTGACAGAAACCTGTATCTGAATGCTGACATTTGATTCACTGAATGTTTACAGAACATTTCCACACTATACATCTTTAATACGTGCAAAAAATTTTGAGAAATAGAAAAAAAAAAATGACACAAATGTTTCTTTTGACTGAATCATACACATTATTTACAAATGCATGCAGCCAAGTTTAATGTTTTTCTTATGTGTGTGTTTTATTTTTTTTTGCGCAATAGTAGAATATGTGCACAGGGTTAAGGTGTTTGGGTGATGTGCTACAGATGTGAGGTTCAGTGTGTGTGCAGAAGCAAGTTTGCTGGTGCAAATCGGGTTTTTATGATATAAAAGAATGAATGTCGGTGTCTACTGCAGCAAAGATGGAAAAAGAGAGAGAGAGAGACGTGTTATGTAAGAGATGATATACAAAGTTAGTCTTTCATTTTGCTCTCTGCCTCATGGTTCCGTAGTCTGGCATGCTTAGAGATTAAGCTACCTGTCAATCAAATCACAGCTCACCTTTACTTTCTCAGCCTGCAGCGTCAAACACATCGAGCCATACATATACAAGACAGCACGCACTTACAGTAAGAAACAGCATTCGAACAAGCAACAGCGGAAAATCTCTGCAGCACACATGTTGTATATGTACATATTCAATTAGACTGAATATGCTTCCATGGTTTGATTTAATTAACATAATCAAGAAAATCATATATGCCGTCCGGTCTTCTTTATTGATGGCACATCTGAATATTCCGCCTACAGAAAGTGAAGGGATTTGTGGGTAAAAAAAAGAAAAGAAAAAAAGCAGAATTATGTACTTAGTCAGCACTCTGTTCTCCCCATTGTGAATCAGTTTCCATAGCAACTAAATCAGCCCCTTCTTAAGCGGTCTCCATACAGTAAAGTCTCACCGGCTGTATGAAGTATGGAGACGAAACTTGTGTTTATCAGCCTCACAAATCAAATACTAATCACTACTTATCAAATAATTCATTAGACATTTTTAATTAGGCTATGTCCTGTAATTATGGCTAGGTTTATGACGTGTGCATGTGAGAATACAGCACAAATACGTTCTGCATGTGTGTATGTGTGTGAGTGTTCTTGTGTCCTTCAGTTCTTATCTTCAGGATTAAAGTCTTTGTTTGGACACGTCTCTGTATATGAAAGCTCATATTTCACATAGCGGATACCGGGGCTAGTTGTCACAAGGGCTACATCTCAGCAAGCTAATTGTTTTTGTATGTTGCTTTGATAAATTGATGAATTTGTTTCTTCATTGGAACAGATATGGAGAAATTTAGCATTACATCACTTGCTCACTAATAGATCCTCTGTAGTGAATGGGTGCCGTCAGAATGAGAGTATCCACAATACTCTCATTCAGTAATCCACATGACTCTAGTTCAGTGGTCACCAACCTTTTTAGGCCCAAGATCCCTGAACTCGGCCTTTATGAAAGACAAGATCTACCTATTGAAGAATTGATAGAAAAAGACATCCCAGATTGTACTTCAAATTTGAGGTCTTTTACTTGGTATTTTAATTAGTGATGCTCCGATCATAGCTGATTCAGAATTCAGATTTTTTTTCTTTCTTTCTTTCTTTTTTTTAACTAGCAAATTGGCTGATTCTGATACTGATATTTAAGCAAATTTATTTATTGGCTATTTGCTTTATAACAAACAAACTGGCTTCAAACAAAAATATCTAGCTGTTTGAAATTAGAGGCAACCACTGCATTTTAATCACGATCTGCACGGGCAATTGTTTTTTATTTGATTTAGATTAATTTTAGGATTTAAAACAAAAAAAGAATGGTCTGACTTTAGGTGTTATTTATTTATTTGCTACATAAAACATCTGCACGAAACAAAAACAACAGGGCTGTGAAATCGGTATAAATACGTGTTTTATACTGCAAAATACGCTCGATGGTACAGTCACTGCCCTTGCCCTCCAGAATAAAACAGAACATCCCAATCAAATGAAGGGATTTGTGGAAACTGTGGTTCCTAATTATTGTGATCCAACATTTGCCTCGCATTTCAGGATGAAAAGACAAACAATTCAGGTGAAGGATAATCCACTTCTTACCTCTGAGACTGTGTTATGATCTATATGACCTTATTATTTTTATTGTGAGTATTAGGCTTATCATTATTGCTGATCACTGTTGTTGTGCTATGATATTGTAATATTTACCATTATATAATCAGAGGGGTATAGAAAAGTTTATTAAAGTGTCACTCCATAATACAATAGCAAAATATATAAATATGTATAGTATCCTTGGTTACCGCTGTAAACAAAGCAGAGCCGCGCTTTATACGGAGGAGAAGAAAATGCCATTGCCATCGAAACTTTTCTGAAGACAGTTCCCTTCAGTGATGCATTAATATAACCCCAGAAATTTAATGCATTTTTGTACTTATTTTACTGTTATTTTCGGGATCTACTGGGACAGTGATAAAGATCTACCAGTCTAGATCTATCTACCATCGCGATCGACTGGTTGGCGACCACTGCTCTAGTCCATCAATTACCATCTTGTGACGTGAAAAGCTGCAAGTGCTCTATTCATAATATTGCTTTCTCCAGTGAGATTTTCTTGTCTGAATCAGAAGAGAAATATGCACAGATTGAGCACTGTTTATAAGTGAAAACAGTTCTAAACAAATATGTTGGTGGATTTTGTGAGAATACAGTGGGTTTTTTTACTGGAGTAAGCATTATTATGGATAATGGAATCGTGTTTTGGCCAAAAGTAATGGTTTAAAGTTAAAACATCTCAGATTGATTTGTTTTTTACAAACACACAGCTTTTCACTTCACAAGGTAATAATTGATGGATTGGTGTTGTGTGGATTACTTGTGGATTATTGTGGTGTTTTTATCATCTGTTTGGACCCTCATTCTGACGGCACCCATTCACTGCAGAGTATCCATTGGTGCACAAGTGATGTAATGCTAAATTGCTCCATATCTGTTCCGATGAAGAAAAAAATTTATCAATTTATTCATCAGTTTATTCTCCAAATCTGTTGAAGAAATTGATGAAGAAACAAAACAATGTACATTTTGGATGGCCTGATAGTTAGTACATTTATTTGGGAAATCATTTTTGGGTGAACTATTCCTTTAAATTGGAGTCATTTTTTGTGATTTCTGCCTTTCAAACTAAAATTACAATATTTCACATTTTTGTAATAGCTGCATTTCTGTAAAAGGACAAAAACAATGGCTTGATAGTTTGAATGGTGTTACCTTTTATATTTTTGATGTTTCACGAATTTTTGTACTTTTTAAATTTAGCTGAAGAGCCATTAAATAGACAGTGATAGGCTTTTAAATGGCAGGAACAAATTGCGATGATAACCCACACTGTCAGAAAAAATTTACAAAAATTGTATCTTAAGAGGTAGGCTACAACAGCTTGTCACTGATGCAGTACCCTTAAAAGGACAACTTTGTAACTTATCTACCCCTAAAAGCTGCATATGAGTAGTAAAATATGCGATTACGTTACTACAATGAACATTTTAGGGATACAAAGCCTTCGAGCATACTCCCTCAACGACAAGCTGTTATAGACCTACAGAAGGTACAATTTTTACACATTGTTGTACCCCAGCACTGTTATTAGAGCATGTTGTCACTAAAGGTATGTTCAGTGAACTATATCTTTCTTCCTGGATAATCACGGTGGAAATAGCTTTTTTTGTAGCTGAAAATGTAAGGTGTGTGTTCCTATACAGAAACAGACTCTAGAGTAACAAGTGTGACAAATAATCCCAGTCTTCTCTATATAATTCTCTCAATGTGGCAGGAGGAAGATTTAGACATTAACACATTAATTCCCTTCAAGCAGAGAGGAAGTGGCTTCAAGGCCAAGGAGTCTCAGAGGAACAGCCCAGAGCCATCTATTGCCCTCAGAGATAAACATGACAGCTGTGCCAACATTCACATCTGTCAAATTATTTACAGCTTTTCACATTACACTGCAAAAATGCGTCTCTTAAATATAGCAAATATATTCCTGATACTAAGCAAAAACAGAATGTGTTAATTCACCATGTTATTACCAGCATTTCTGCAGCTCAGCTGGTTAATACATACTGTTAATAACGCTGAGGTCAAACGTTTGATGTCTACTGATAAAATATGTCTCTTAAATGCATTTAGGTTGAATTAGTAAATATAATATAATTGGTTTTAGATTAAAAGAACAAAAAATGTCAAGGGTCAGACAAAAGTGCAAGTGCTTTTGTTTCTTTTTTCAAGATAATATAATCTCAAGGTTATTACATCTGAATATGCAAACTACAAACGATTGAAGAACAAACACTCTAATTTAATGCAGTCTTCACTAAAATTGCTTAATATTCAAAATCCATTAATATTTCTTATGGCTAGATTTATGTTAGTTTCAAGTAATTTTTTTCTTAAGACTGTAAAACTAGATTTGTAATGTGATACAAGGCCACAACATAAGACTGCATTTCACCTAATTTTAAGTATTTCTATCAAGTGTTTAATTGTTATGATCCATTAATTGTTTTAGTGGCTACATAGTTTCAAGAATTCTCAACAAGTCATTTATTCACCCCATTAGCATTTTTTAAATCTTGGCTTTACGATTTTTTTTTTATAAGTATGCTTGTTTCAAGAGTGGCATTATGTGAAGAGTATGTTTCTAAAGCAACTGGCCCATTTTTACAAATTTCCTAAATCAAGAATGTTCTGTCAGAATAACTGTCACTGCTTGGAAAAAGTCTCGTCAAAAACTCATTTGTTAAAATATCACTTATAGATCAGGGTTATTTATCTAAGTAAAATATATTCAAAATACATTCCCTGAAGTCGGAATACCTTACACAAATTTTAATTCTCAAATAAATCTTTGTTTTAAGGGCATTTGGATATTTTTGGTCAAAAAAAAAAATTATATGATTTTTTTGCAGTGTGGAGAGCTTCCAATCCCTGTTCCTCGTCATGCAAATTATATCTTAAAGTGTTCTTTCTCCCATTTTCAATTTCAAACTTCATGGCTTTTCCTCAAACTACTTTTCCAACATATCTACACCAAAAAATAAAAATGTAACGAGATTACATTCTAGATTGTTTCGATGTGTTTTGACTAAAGAGCATGTCTCAGATTTGCCCTGATGCTAAAGATTGTGGTGTCAAACAGTTTTGATTAAATGAGGTCTGTACACTTCCCTGCAAGCCTTGGTGTGACAGAGCAGTTGTACTTTTAAATATGATGTAAATAAGATAAAACATCTGAAATATGTGCCTTTTTTAGAGTATTATTTATTGAATGATTGTAGCATCTGTGACTGTTTTTTGTCACATTTGTTCAGATCTCTGATAAGGCAGTTATTGTCAATAAATTGTCCTGGTCAAAATAATAACATGGTGGTTAGACCAGCCTGACACCTGCCTGCTGTAAAATGGCCAAATTAGGATTATTATAGTTATTTAAATCTTATTCCTTCAAATAAAATATACATTCACTGAAATAAAATTAAATATTAAAAAAAAAAAAACTCTGGATCAACTATTTAAATAAAAAAAAAAACGTTTATTTCAGCTAACTGCCCAAGAAACTCATTTTCATTTAGTTTAAAGGGGTCATATGATGCTGCTAAAAAGAACATTATTTTGTGTATTTGGTGTAATGAAATGTGTTTATGCGGTTTAAGGTTCAAAAAACACATTATTTTCCACATACTGTACATTATTGTTTCTCCTCTATGCCCCGCCTTTCTGAAACGCGTCGATTTTTACAAAGCTCATCGGTCTGAAAAGCGAGGTGTGCTCTGATTGGCCAGCTATCCAGAGCGTTGTGATTGGCCGAATACCTCAAGTGTGTGACGGAAATGTTACGCCCCTTAACATATTGTGATGCCCTGTCTGGCCGGAGCGATGAGACAAAAACATTTAAACCCATTATAAACGAGGCATTTGTTGCATCCAGTGGGGACATACGCTTTCACAAGGAAACACACAGTGCCTTCACGACATAGCGGCGGCGGCAACAACAATACTACAGCGAGAATAAAAATTACGCCTTCTTTTTTTGCGTGAACATTTGGGCGGTGTTATGCAAATCTTCCCAAATTGTGACGTAGACATGTGGGGGCGTGTTGGAACGAACTGTTTTAGGTAGGCGTGGTTGACTTAACTTTTATAAAGAATATCTCTTTGGATTTGAGACTTTAGTCTTTGCAACTTTACAGATCTTCTTTATGCACCAAGAGCTTGTAACACTACAAAGAGAAAGGAAAAATTGAAATCGCATCATATGACCCCTTTAACTTTATGTACTAAAATAACTAAAACCAAAAAAAATGGAATTAAAACTATAAAGACATACTTTAAAAAAACTAATACAAATTACAAAAACACATAACAAATTTACCAAAACGTTAACTAAAATTAAAATGAAAAGGAATCATATAAAAAAATAAAAAATAATTCAAACTATTTAAAAAACTATAACAGTGTCTCAAATAATGCTGAGACAGATTGAGTTGTCTTAGTACATACTGAGTAGCACTGAATATTAACCATTTATGCTTGGAGGAAAAATGTATTGGCATTATTCATTGACTTTTTATTTTTAGTTCTTGGCCTGTGGTTTGAGAATTCCAGTTTTATTTCTTGTGCTTTCAGCAGTGCGAGTAAACAGGGCAGCTCGGCGCAACCATCCCAAGGGGCCTCAGCAAATCAAAAGGGAGGCACTGCTTCATCCCCTCAGGACCACACACTGTGTGTCAGTGAGAAACAGAGAATTGGGCCCAGCTGCATGGTCAATTACCATTCAGAGCAGCCCGATAGTAGAGTTTACTGTTATCTCACACCACAGAGAGAGAGACAACAAGAGAGAAAGGGAGAGTGTGAGATAGGGACCGAGAGGGAGTCGTGATGATAATGATGGTTAGTGCTATAGGTGTGTTAGGAAGAGACACTAAAATGGACAGGAGGGAATGTGGAGCGAGTAGGGGAAAATGACGGAGAGGGAGCGAGTGAAAGAGAGAAAGACATAGATGACAGAAACAGGTCAGGCAGAGCACCTCTGTGGCAATGGAACCGAACACTTGATGACGGTCACCATAGAAACAGATTATCCCTCTTGGAAATATAAATTGTTCTCATAACTGTCAGATGTTGGAGTGTAGCGGTACCATTTTTTTTTTTTCTGGTGGAAGCTAATGTTGCGCAAACGTTCCTCCCAAACGCAGAAATGGAATTTGTCGTAATGGAAGAATATGGAATGATTATGTAAGCCGAAATCGTGGCGAGCCAGACCGGATTTCAACTCCGGCAGAGACCTTACCTTCCCCTCTCCCAGCAAACAGCTGAAAGCCTGTTAAATATTTCATAAGATGAATAATATTATGTTATACTGCTAAGCCCAGGATTTGTCAGCTCAGAAAGCAGGGATTTTTTTACTGTAGTAAGGGAGGATAACCGTGCCTGTGTTTGTGTGTGTGTGTGAGAGTGTGTAGGAGTGCGATGGTCGTAGGCGGCGACGTGAGAAAAAAAGAACGATCTTGAGTTTCAAAAATGTATAATGTATGTTTTGTCTTGCTGGGTTTTTATATTTAGGTCTGAGGTTTATTATAATGTGCACTCGGCAACCGTCTCTTTTTAGACCGCGTCTGCTTCCTTCTGTCAGGAGAACGGCACAGCGGTCCCAACGCTTTCTAAACACCTTCATCCAGCTGCTCAAATCCCTGTATAGAACAAAGTCCTCAGCAGTATCTCTCCTGCAAACATCTCAAATCTCCTCTCCTCTGACCCCTACTGCACTGAGGCACAGAGGTAGACAAAGAGCCACACTCCTGCATGGAGACATGGAGATACGGATGCTGGTTTTTTAAGGGACTGTCTTTGCAATTGCAGATGGAAGAAAAATGCACCCTTCTTGTGTCATCAAGAGTACTCTTGCTTTTCAGTTGGCAATTGTCTTATCTTAGATTCCTTGCTATTGACTGATGTAGAACGCCGTGTTGCAAATCCGTTCGCTTGTTAGGGGGTTCATAAAATGAGCTCTTTATAGTGAAGGCTTTGCACGCTTTAATTAAGGAGGGATGTTCGCTGGTGTGGGTGATACACAGATTTAATGAATTTCCCTCAGATAAAGCTCTTGTTTTCATGCAACCAAATGGACCGTGAACAGACGTTCCCATGGGTGTTGCTCAACAGTAAATGCGCTCGTGTGTGTGTGTGTGTGTGTGTGTGTGTGTGCGCACACCCTGTCAGTAATGCATCTATTAGTTTTAGTCACCGAACCATTGTTGCACAGTACACTCCTGAAACAGATTTGTTGTTGCACAGAACTTGATGTAGATTGATTCTTATTAATAAGCCGCACCGTCGCCTTCGCTCGCACTTTGTTTCATTCATTACATTCATTTGTTTCTTGTATTATCCTAGGTATGACATGCCAGGCTCGTACTTCGTACACGGAGGACGAGGTTTTGTGGGGTCACCGATTCTTCCCAGTAATTTCTCTGGAGGAGGGTTTCTTCAAGGTCGACTATTCGCAGTTTCATGGCACTTTTGAGGTTCCCACACCTCCGCACAGCGTTAAAGAACAAGAGGAGAGTTTGCTCCTGTCCTCGCCTCTGACGGCGCCCTCTCTGTGCCACAGTGCAGGTGGGGTGACGGAGGGCAGCGGCACTCTTGAAGGTCTGGAACTTCAGAGCGATGCAGAAACTGGCTCCATCAATATAGCAACCCCCATGCCAACTACCAAACTGCCTGCCAAACTTCAGAAGCTTACGGGACGGGAGGCCCCCATCCGGGATGGAATGCCCCGCAAGCTTCTGCGCATGAGTTCGGAGATCACCTACAACCTGGGTGACCTGCCCGTCAAACTCCAGCGAATCAGCTCGGCTCCGGGCGTGGCAGAAGAGAGGCTTCAGCCAATCAGTGCTGGGCTGAGCCCCAATGAGGACAGACTGGCTCCCAAGCTGGGCTTGGTGGGCGGGGCTGAACCCATCAGCCAATCGGTGACAGATCTGCCCCCGAAACTGCAAAGGTTGGCTGGAGGGGTCGGGGTGGGTGGAGTCGGAATCGGAGGACGAATGGATGGTCATCTGCCTCCCAAACTGAGAAAAATTAATTCGGAGAGGTTCACAGGCTTGAGTTTAAAATGAACTCTATGCATACACGTTTTGCCCATTTACCTCCTCTGAAATTGAAATTAAGTAAAAGGGACAATCTATACTTATAGCAATTTATATATGGATAAAATATTAGATTAATGCTAATCCTCTGCACAATCTGGCATGTTTTACCACAAACAGCATGAAAGGAGAATTCATTTTCAACATCTAATTGCAGATAATATAACAATACTCAACACTATTTAACGACTATTCAGTATATCTCTTTTATATTAGCCTAATAACTTGTTTTGAGGGCTTGCCTATATTATGTATATCTTAAAATAGAATATCAATCTAATTATCAGAATGCAATGTCAGTGTTCACTGATAATCCATGGTAACTAATGTTTCTAAAGAAGCCAATGGCTATAACCTGAGTTAGCCATTTGTTTTTGTTTTGTTTTTTTCATCAGTGGATCAGTTATTGTGGTACACAGTAACACATTGAGAGATTAGTTACTGTGGTCTTTAGACTTCAAGAAATGGGCACTGTGCATTTATGGAAATGTAACAAATTTTTGGATGAACCGACTCAGGTTTTGTTCTTGTTTTTTTTAATCTATTGCATGATCTATCATTTCATAATCAAGCCGGATTATCTCGCGTCAAAGAATAAGCCTTAAATATAAGGAGCCAAATGTAAAATACCAACCATCGCAGACGACTAGTCTGGAAAGCTTTTAAAAATCTTGACACTTTTTAAAGCTTTTATGAGCTATTTGTGGCAGAATATGTTTTTCTCACGGTATTTCACATTTGGCTCTAACTTTATATATGATGTTTTGTCAGTGATTGTTTCCTGCTGTTCTCCGTTTAGAAGTTTAAACTTAGTTGAAATGTTCAAATATTTTCCTGACCTGAATGACTTGAGCATTGCAATGGGTACAATGGATACAATGGATAAAGTGGGGGTAAACCCAGACAGAAGATAGCACAATGGATGTGTATATCTGTTTTAATATTCTTTATAGATAAGACCTTGTCGACACTGTTATGGCTTTGTTTAACTCCTGTGTTTGAAAAACGAAGCAATAAGATTATAAATTGCAGTGGAACTTTTGACTGAAAAAATCTCGTACCTTATGTTATGTTACCGTTCAATGGTTTTACAGTTTTCTAATTGTGTTTCTCTCAATACATTCTATTCTACTTCTGACGAATATTAGAATGGCAGTTGGAGTGGTTTATAATACTGTAATAAATGTGTTGTGATGTGTAACAAGTCTATTATAAAAGGAATCTACTGAAGGATAAACCTCCACCTGATCCATCATCACAAAATAAGTCAAAAATGAATCAAAGCTATGGGTGGACTTGCCCATGTTCGACGCATATAAGCTCATTGGTATTGGCAGAGGTCTTCCCCACAAATAAAGCAGTTTGATCTGGTTTGACCCAGCTGTGTGAATGACTGGCAGCCTGCTGCCCGATGCTGCTCTTTGGAGGTGTTAGATTGCTTCAAATGCCCGGAGAATTCTGTTCTATTTCAATGAAAGAGCATCCCTTTTCTGTGCAGAGAAATTTTCCTAAATTTAGAAAAAAAAATGTTTGCCTGCTTTTTAATCATCATTGTGGTTTGTAATAACAGAAAGCTTTACCACATGCTAAATAGCTGTTCAACTGAATTTTGAAAAACCAACTCCATGTCTGCCTAGTAAAAGGTCACGTGAGCTTTCATTTATTTATCATGATTTATTATTTATAACGCTTAGGTTGAATAATAAAGCTTTTTTCTGTAACAAATGGGCAGGTTTGTCCTTTCCATGTACCCCAGTGGCTATGCAAAACATAGTACCGTAAAGCATTTCCCGAGTCATAACTGTAAAAGTCAGCTTGCATCTAATACAGATTATTGCTTTGCCTTTCAGAACAAAATGAAATCGTGATGATGGTGTTTTTGTGTAGAGTTTTGCAGAAAACACTGAGCAAATTGGAACGTGTGTGCAAACAGGTGAAATGTGTTAAAAGTTTTGAGAAACGTGTCTTTGTTTCGAGAACTGTATGAATGGTTTGGAAAATTGGGCCAAATGAATCAGTTATAGTGTGTTAGCAATCGAGAAAAACTGTAAATGAATTCCTCGATACGACTTCCCTAAGAAACATTAACATATTACCTCTCCACAGGGGACCAATATCCTGAACTTCTATCAGAAGGAAGCTAATTATAAAATCGTGTGTGTCTGTGTGTGTTTGAAAGGGAGCTGGTGAAATTCAGAGAGAATATTATCTTTTCACTAAATGTCAGATTCAGATGAAAAGAAGGGGTTTGTGAAGGTCAACCTGCTCTGCTTAAAGAGCATTATTACTGTGACCTGCTTATCTCTTCAGAGAGCTCTCGGAACCGGCCATCCCTTTTAATTTATTTTCCCCTGCAGCCTGATGTCAAATGCTCCTTATTTCATTTCATCAATTCCATACTTAGTGATCTAATCCCATCCTATATGAGATTAGCTAAATTAATGTACTTTCAAATAACCATTAATGAGTTCCTAAATTGTTTCTGCTCTCCGATAGTAAAAATTTAATCACTCTCATTTAAAATGAACTACTTTGATGGAGAAAGGCTCTTACTCATTAATTATAGATAAACAAAGGCAAATCCTTTGTTAACAACCTCCCGATCCAATCTTTGCTGTTTTAAAGGTGGTTCGAATCTCCAGACGTCTGGGTCAACTGTTCGCGTTTACTGGTTTGCATACATCTTTAATCTTTCCAGTTCAATAGCGACTTAATTTATATAGGGCAAAAAGGGTCCTCCAGGGCCACGTTCCTTGTGTAACTCTTGAGGTTGGCACAGGATGGCATTTGCCACAGATATATAATGGCTTAAGGGCTAAATGGACATGAGGGCACCATCAGATTGTCGGAACAGAACGCTCTATTCGTGTGGATGTTCCCTGCAGGGACAGGGACAACGTGCTGTCTGTTCTGAGGTGCGTTTCAGAGGAAGTGTGCCACTTACCAGCTTCTTGTATCCGGGTTATGCACTTCAGACAGTTTGTGGCAGATCATCCATTCAATTTAACCCTTGATTGTTCTGTAGTAGTATAGAAAAGGGATGATTAGATATAAAGACATGCCTTTTTAAAGAAAATATTCAATAAAAAGACTGATAAAAGATTACATAGCTAATAGATCTAGTGCTGCCAGGGTTTGGAATCAATGAAGATGATTATTTTTTAATCTTGAGCAAAAATAAAATTCTATGTGTGACAGATAAATTATCATTACCAATGTTTTAAGCAATTTTAGGCAGTAGTGTCACTACAAATACTACAAAACTTGAACTGACATTGATAAAATTACAGAAGAAAATAAAAATTAAAAAGAGTTTGTTCATGAAGGCATGATTTCAGCTTGGCAGCTATATGATTCCACAAAGAATCTTTAAAGGGACAGTTCACCCAAAAATGAAAATGCGGTCAATAATTACTCACCCACATGTCATTCATAACCCATAAGATCTTCGTTCATCTTCGGAAGACAAATTAAGATATTTCTGATGAAATCCGAGAGCTGTCTGACCCTGCATAGACAGCAATGAAATTACCAAGTTCAACGCCCACAATGGTAGTAAGCACATCATTAAAATAGTCCATGTGACATAAGTGGTTCAACCATTATTTTATGAAGCTATGAGAATACTTTTTGTGCGCAAAGAAAACAAAAATAACAAGTTTATTTAACCTATTTCTTCTCTTCCATGTCAGTCTTCAGCGCACGTTCAGGACAGTACCATGACGCATGTGTGTGCATTCCTCTGCTTGCAAACAAGGTGCAGCACATGTGTGTGTAATGGAGGCCAGCGAGTAAGTGCTGTGCAGGTAGACCTCACTCCCCTGATCTCAAGAGACACACTAGCGACTGACGCTAGAGGCTTTAGCCTCCTTGTTAGTGCGTCCGCCTCCCATGCCGGAGACCAATTCTGTGGAAAAAAAAGTCTGAATTGTGAGATAAAAAGTCGCTATAACCTTTTTTTATTTTTTATTCAGTGGCGGAAACGGGCTTCCATACCATTAGTGATGGTGTTGAGAATAAATCTTCTGCAGAGTCTGAACCTTGGGAGTCAAGCCTCAATTGAATTCATGTCAGAATCAAAGAATCAATTATTTTGCAATCAGATCCTATAGCTGTAAATAGATCAATAGTTCCTCAAAATACACAAAATACCCATGTTCACATTGGTGTACTAGACACAATTTGCAGTAATCCATAACACTCACATATTTTAAGCAATTAATATCAAAAGAAGATATTTTGAATAACGCTGGCAACCAAACAGTAGCCTATTAGTTCTCAACAACTTTAATTGTATTGTTTTGTCCATAGCCTAATGGAAGTCAGTGGGTACCACTGATCTATATATATAATTCTCTATTATAGATCAGTGGTGGGTACCGAAACTGTTTGCTTACCAAAATTCTTCAGAATATCTTCTTTTATGTTCAACAGAAGAAAAGAAGTCATACAGGTTTGGAACGTGACAGGTGGACTATCCCTTTAAATGTATTAAAAATATTACAGGTCTCGGTTTTCTAAAATAGGTCTAATCAAAATATTACCAAGTTACACACAAAACTTGAGCCCACACGTAGGCTATAACAACAGCAACGAAGAGGTTGATGAACAGCAAAAAAACTATTTGGTTATTGGACTGAAAGAACCGTGTGGGTGTAAAGGACGATCCATTTTCTGAGGCATTGTGAAATGTGACCCTGGACCACAAAACCAGTCACCAAATGTGTCAATTTTTCAAAATTGAGATTTATACATAACCTGAAAGCTGAATAAATAAGCTTTCCGTTGATGTATGGTTTGTTAGGATAGGACAATATTTGGTTGAGATACAACTATTTGAATATCTGGAATCTGAGGGTGCAAAAAAATCAAAATATTGAGAAAATCGCCTTTAAAGGGGTCATATGACGCTGCTAAAAAGAACATTATGTTGTGTATTTGGTGTAATGCAATGTGTTTATGCGGTTTAAGGTTAAAAAAACGCATTATTTTCCATATAATGTACATTATTGTTTCTCCTCTATGCCCCGCCTTTCTGAAACGCGTCGATTTTTACAAAGCTCATCGTTCTAAAAAAGCGAGGTGTGCTCTGATTGGCCAGCTATCCAGTGTGTTGTGATTGGCCGAATGCCTCAAGCGTGTGACAGAAATGTTACGCCCCTTAACATACTGTGATGCCGTCTCCCAGCAGGACAAGACTCAGTCCAGCTGCTCTGGCAGCGGCGGCAACAGCGAGAATAAAAGTTATGCCTTCTATTTTTGCTGAACATTTGGGCGGCGTTATGCAAATCTTCCCACATTGATGTAGACATGTGGGGCCGTGTTAGAACGAGCCGTTTTAGGTAGGTGTGGCTGACTCTTTAACTTTTATAAAGAATATCTCTTTGGATTTGAGACTTTAGTCTTTGCAACTTTACAGATCTTCTTTATGCACCAAGAGCTTGTAACACTCCAAAGAGAAAGGAAAAATTGAAATCGCATCATATGACCCCTTTAAAGTTATCCAAAAGAAGTCCTTATTGCTAATCAAAAATTAAGTTTTGATATATTTACAGTAGGAAATTTACAAAATATCTTAATGGAACATGATCTTTACTTAATATCCTAATGATTTTTGGCATAAAAGAAAAATCTATCATTTTGACCCATGCAATGTATTGTTGGCTATTGCTACAAAATATACCCCAGCGACTTAAGACTGGTTTTGTGGTCCAGGGTCACAAACGTATTCGCTCCACCAGTTTACCTCGATGCACCATTGTGCACTGGACCAACGTGTTCGCTCCACCAGTTTACCTCGATGCACCATTGTGCACTGGACCACTTTGATACTTGCGCTTGTAGAAGCTGTTCATGTGGAATCATCATACAGTCTATGGGAATCATGGGGGCGTTAAACCTTGTCACGGCCTAACGGCAGCCCTGCGTATCTGGAGCCATAATGAAAAGATCTCATCACTGTGACAGTTTATGCAACTGTCATTTCCCTCTGACAGTCTCTCGATCCTCTCCCTCCCTCTTCAGCTCTGCTTGTTCCCCTTACCGAAAGCGTGAGAGAAACCGCCGGTATCACATTTTCTCTGCACCTGCTTTAACAATTGTTATGTGGGAAAGACGTCCGTTCACGAGGTCGCAGTTGTCATGTCACTGGCCATAATAACATCCATTACATCAGACTCAATCAGCGCGTCCCTGCCTGGAGACGACACGGCAGCCCATGATTAACTGGTCTGTCACCCATCATTTGACGCGCCATTTGTCAGTATCACTCTGCGGCGCGTTGGGTAGGGTAGTGCTTCTAACTGAAACATTACCGCACAAGCCACATGCTGAGGACTGTGCTATGAATGTTTTAGCAGACGGCGACTGCAACGCTACAACAGAAATAGAAACAGCGCCAGAGTTGAGGCAGCCAGGCACTTGGAGCGGGAGTACAGTATGGGAGCCGTTGCTAGGTAACTCCAGAGCCCCGGGCTCGCGCGGAGGAGCATCCTCGCACCCCTCTTAGCGGTGCGATGAAGGAAAATAGATTTGCATCAGCACTGTCATTATGAGCAGTATCGTCGTCATCCTTAAACGCTTGTTTCACGTTACATGTGCAGACTAATTTCGAGAGGTGAGAAGATAGGCTACACAAAATCCCTCGTTCGGTATTTCGCTCTCTGTTGTATCACACAGAATCGTCCATTTCACTCCAATTTGCCATTTGCACTAGCAGAGTTTCGTTCGTGAACGACTCTGTAGTTTTGAACGAATCGTTCTAGGAGCGTTTCCAGCCTATTGCCTCCCTGTTGGTCAAAAATGAGTCCCCATATATACTTTAAATATACCTTTGGATGTACTTTTATGATTATGTAGTCTGTTTTTTCTTGTTACGCGTGAGAAGCTGCGAATGATTGCTTGAGTGAACTACCCGAATGAATCAAACTGAATCGATTTTCTGAATAAGGTAGGAGAGGCAGTGCTGTATCGTGAATAAATCGCGGCTGAAGGGGTTGCAGCCTAACAACGCCCTTCAGCCATCAGCCGTGATTTATTCACGATACAGCACTGCGCCTCTGGTACCTTAAAGCTTTTAAAACTACTTCAAACTTTCTAGCTAGGCTTTTTCAAGCCAACTTAAAGTTTGTCTACAAACTTTACTATCTAGTTGTTATTATTATTATTATGTTGAAAACAAGGAAGATTTTTTTCAGGTTTCTTTGATGAATAGAAAGTTCAGAAGAACAGAATTTATCTGAAATAGAAATCGTTTGTAACATAAATGTCACTTTTGATCAATTTAAAGCATCCTTGTTAAATAAAAGTCATAATTTCTACAATTTCTTTCCTAAAAAACAAAATTATACTGACTCCAAGCTTTTGAATGGTATAATGTATGTTTTATTTTGTGAAACCTTACTACGTATATGGAATAGCCGTTTATAAAAGCAATAAGCCTTATTGCTTTAATAATAATCTGCACAGAACAGACAAATCTTTTTGGTTAACGGATTCAAAAGATTCGAGTCACTGGGATGAATCTATCACTAATATTCTCACTGCAGAAGACTGGATCACATTATAATTCCTTTGGCGCCCTCTGCCGTTTTTTCCAAGTAATATTCTCGTCGACAAGGTAGAAGTCAACAATTTAACAGCTCCTAGTTTGCAATTACAATCTGTTTAGAAAGCCGGCCAAAGGTCCTATATGTTATGACTCATCTCTGTCCCTGGTACTTTTTAGTTTGCCCACAGAATGACTTAATACAGATATTGCAGTGTTGTAGTGCTATCAGTGTCTTCTTTGCAACACAAAACTTGCAAATTGCTGTTGACAGCACATTGAAAATAATGAGTCCACACAAAGTCGTGGTCATAGCAGTTTTAATTCACACATTTCAAATAAAACAAATAGAATTTCTCTTACACCTTGTCTACACGCACGCCCACATCCAAGCACTTAAGTAACAAAAGTAAACATGTCAATGCATAAAAATACCTTGAACAAAGAAGAGGACCATAACATTTTAATAGGTTATAATAAACTTTTTTGTTGACATGATACATTCAGTGAATAAGTATAAAAAGTATATGAGACGACCCTCGGTGTGCAAGGATATCTGTCAGTATGCCTGTTGTTGGTAAAAGCAGCATTATCTGGTACAACGGCAAGTCTACCAAACCACAGTTTTATATAATTTTCCGTTTTATAAAGATATCGAATTAAGGTTATATGTCACTGTTCTCTTTAAAAGTTTAACTGCCCAAACACGATTTCGTTATATTGGCCAGTTAGATATACTGATATATAGATATTTTCTGATGTGGACATAAAAAGAGGCTTTCTTATAAGCCACTTTGGTAAGAAAGCATCTGCAAAGAAGATAAATGGGAAAATGCACATGTAGACTTGGCATGACATGGGGGTAAAGGCATCAAACTACTCTCTTTAAAAGCCATAACAAGATAACTGACTTTACACCATTTTATTTCCCACAACTGCTATCACTTCAGCTTCAGGCCTTACACAGGAGCACATCGAAAACTCAGAATTGAAGTTTAACACCCTCAAGTAACTTTACTGTAATGTGAGAAGGTACTTACTTGTCGAAAACAGGGAGTAAATGCCACTTTTTATGTTTTCAAGAGTGACATTTTGTGCATTTACAGGTTTTTACCCAGTGACAATGCAATGTGTATTTTGTTGATTTGCAGCACACTGATTATAAAGGTGTTACACAGCTTTTATGGCAGGCACTTACACTTAGAGCAAGACCCCATAGTTTAACGGCTACTAAAAGCACATAAACACCATCTGCCAAAACAATATGCTTTTTAATCATCACACGGGACAAAATAGTGATACAACCATGACACCTTTCCCCTTGTGTTTGCCACTGACAAACTTGCCCATTACCTCTAAACAAGAACCACATTTTCACCAGTTATCACACGTTTTCACTCAATAAAACTAGTTGTGCAGACTGCTACTCTATAAATATATTAAATATGCAGTTAAGGATACAAGTGATATTAATGGCTAAAATCCATCTATGTTTGCTTTTCGAAAAAAGCAACTATTTTAAGCCGACAAGGAAATTTATTGCTTGATGTTCTTTCTTTGTGAGGGAAAAAGATGCAGAGGACTGCGAAGACGAACAGAATGATCCTGACATTTGGGGGTGGGGGTTTATGGGAAATCATCTGCAACATGTTCCCTGAACACTGTTACTGTAGCAAATTAGTTCTGCCTGCAGTTCAGGCCTGGTCCATAGGTGGCGCCGGTGTACTATGGTGCGGCTGCAAGTCTGGAATCCCACAGTGGTTAAACAGTGGGGGTAGAAGGTGCTTGGTTTGGGATGTTGGTGACGAGGGTGAGGATGCGGGTGTGGAGCGAGTGACGGGCACAGTCTGAGGCAAAGCGGAGAGGGCCGAACTGGGCTGACAGGGGGCCGAGGGCATGGGGGTCATTGGCGTTGAGAGGGCTGTAGACATCAGCAGGCCATCCGAGGCAATAAGGCTGTGAAATTGTGAGGAATCGTTGAGGGGGAGGGCGAGAACGCCCCAGGAGCCATGAGATATGTCCTCGTTCTGTCCAAGTGGCAGTTCATTCAGATCTGCTTTGGAGTTATCCATCTTCGCTAGGAGATGAGGCCGTCTCTGTGAGTATGTGCTGTCTGGGAGATGCCCCACAGAGGATGGAGGAGTGAGAGGGGGTTGTGGTGATGGAGGTGATGGGGGGAAAGCATCTTCAGAGGTGGGGAGCAGACTGGGGTCCAGCTCCAGGCTGGAGAGAGTCTCAGCAGATAGCCGTCCACTCAGTAGATCCACGACTCCCCCTGGCATGCTTCGACAATCTACAGCTTCTACGGGCCCAAGCTCAGCCATTCCGCTTAGACATGCAAGGGATTCTGGGTATGAGCTCATGGCCTGCAGAACGCGAACCAATTCTTCGGCTTCCTCAGAGGTGGGCAACAGCTCACTATTCTCTATTCTTGCGACAAACAAGCATGAATTATAGAATACCAAATGACTGTAAACAGACAAACGAAGCAAGGAGCAAGGAAAGATAGAAATTACCAGAAAAAGACATAGAAAACAGATATTATATAAGGCTAGGTAAAAATAGAAATTTTCTGATTAGATATCAATTCTTTTTCTGATGTGGACATAAAAAGAGGCTTTCTTATAAGCCACTTTGGTAAGAAAGCATCTGCAAAGAAGATAAATGGGAAAATGCACATGTAGACTTGGCATGACATGGGGGTAAAGGCATCAAACTACTCTCTTTAAAAGCCATAACAAGATAACTATAGCTTTACACCATTTATTTCCCACAACTGCTATCACTTCAGCTAAAGGCCTTACACAGGAGCACACTGAACATTCAGAATCGAAGTTTAACACCCTCAAGTAACTTTACGGTAACGTGAGAAGGTAATTACTTGTCAAAAACAGGGAGTAAATGCAACTTTTCATGTTTTCAAGAGTGAAATTTTGTGCATTTACAGATTTTTACTTAGTGACAATGCAATGTGTATTTTGTTGATTTGCAACACACTGATTATAAAGGTGTTACACAGCTTTTATGGCAGGCACTTACACTTAGAGCAAGACCCCATAGTTTAACGGCTACTAAAAGCACATAAACACCATCTGCCAAAACAATATGCTTTTTAATCATCACACGGGACAAAATAGTGATACAACCATGACACCTTTCCCCTTGTGTTTGCCACTGACAAACTTGCCCATTACCTCTAAACAAGAACCACATTTTCACCAGTTATCACACGTTTTCACTCAATAAAACTAGTTGTGCAGACTGCTACTCTATAAATATATTAAATATGCAGTTAAGGATACAAGTGATATTAATGGCTAAAATCCATCTATGTTTGCTTTTCGAAAAAAGCAACTATTTTAAGCCGACAAGGAAATTTATTGCTTGATGTTCTTTCTTTGTGAGGGAAAAAGATGCAGAGGACTGCGAAGACGAACAGAATGATCCTGACATTTGGGGGTGGGGGTTTATGGGAAATCATCTGCAACATGTTCCCTGAACACTGTTACTGTAGCAAATTAGTTCTGCCTGCAGTTCAGGCCTGGTCCATAGGTGGCGCCGGTGTACTATGGTGCGGCTGCAAGTCTGGAATCCCACAGTGGTTAAACAGTGGGGGTAGAAGGTGCTTGGTTTGGGATGTTGGTGACGAGGGTGAGGATGCGGGTGTGGAGCGAGTGACGGGCACAGTCTGAGGCAAAGCGGAGAGGGCCGAACTGGGCTGACAGGGGGCCGAGGGCATGGGGGTCATTGGCGTTGAGAGGGCTGTAGACATCAGCAGGCCATCCGAGGCAATAAGGCTGTGAAATTGTGAGGAATCGTTGAGGGGGAGGGCGAGAACGCCCCAGGAGCCATGAGATATGTCCTCGTTCTGTCCAAGTGGCAGTTCATTCAGATCTGCTTTGGAGTTATCCATCTTCGCTAGGAGATGAGGCCGTCTCTGTGAGTATGTGCTGTCTGGGAGATGCCCCACAGAGGATGGAGGAGTGAGAGGGGGTTGTGGTGATGGAGGTGATGGGGGGAAAGCATCTTCAGAGGTGGGGAGCAGACTGGGGTCCAGCTCCAGGCTGGAGAGAGTCTCAGCAGATAGCCGTCCACTCAGTAGATCCACGACTCCCCCTGGCATGCTTCGACAATCTACAGCTTCTACGGGCCCAAGCTCAGCCATTCCGCTTAGACATGCAAGGGATTCTGGGTATGAGCTCATGGCCTGCAGAACGCGAACCAATTCTTCGGCTTCCTCAGAGGTGGGCAACAGCTCACTATTCTTGCCTGTTATGACAAACAAGCATGAATTATAGAATACCAAATGACTGTAAACAGACAAACGAAGCAAGGAAAGAAAGTAGATAGAAATTACCAGAAAAAGACATAGAAAACAGATATTATATAAGGCTAGGTAAAAATAGAAATTTTCTGATTAGATATCAATTCTTAAAATTCCATCATCAAACTTTTACTTTATGCCAGTGTTTTCTACTGCCCCACGGAAAGAGAGATCATATTTATTCTGTCTGCAGTCATAAAATAATGACAAATAACAAGTCTTTATTTGAATCATGTAGTTAAAAAATTATATAT
>NW_015540892.1:2449147-2462590 GCF_001515605.1 Sinocyclocheilus anshuiensis
AAGCCTTTTATTCAGAAAGGACATATTAAACTGATCAAAAGTGTCAATAAAGACATTTATAATGCTACAAAACATTTCTATTTCAAATTCAAATAAATGCTGTTCTGTTAAACTTTCCATTTATCAAAAAATCCTGAAAAAAAACTTACGAGGTTTCCACAAAATTAAGCTGTTTTCAACACTGATAATAAGAAATTTCTTGAGCATCACATCAGCATATTAGAATGATTGATTTCTGAACGATCGTGTGACAGTAAAGACTGCAGTAACGGCTCCTGAAAATTCAGTTTTGACATCACATGAAAAAATTACATTTCCAAAAAATGTCAAATAGAAAACATATACTTCAAATTGTAGTAATATTCCACAATATTACGGTTTTTACTGTATTGTTGATCAAATAAATGAAGCCTTGGTAATCATAAGAGACGTCTTTCAAAAACAATCTTACCTTCAAAAAGATCAAAGTCCTGCAGGTCATCAGGGAGTCGAGGAAGAACATCTGAGAAATCCTCCTGATTCAACTCCAGGTCATGTGGAATGTCGCTGATGTCATTGGTGATGTCATCTGGAAATTCATCTGCACTTAAATCAGGAGTTAAAGGGCTCCTGCAAAACATAAAGATGATGAGTGCACACTTACAGACACATACATTCAAACACACTTGGCTCTCACCTTATGCCAGAGGGCTGAGTGGGCAGGCACAAGATGGAAGGCATTCCCAGGTTACCCTGAGGCTGCGCGGGAGGAATGGGTTTCTGAGGTCGCCTTGGTGCTCCTCTCTTTCCTTTCTTCTTATGCTTCTTAGTGAGTGCTGGAGGCTTGGCTTTCTTCAGTGGTCTGTGCCGCTGAATCTGCTGGTGGTGGTGGTACGTTCTCCGGCTGATATCACCTCGAAGGAAATTGTCCTGTAAAGTACCATTAGCGCACACATGGTTAGATTAGTTACTAGCAAAAGTCTGTTACGCAATGAAATAGTCTTCTGTTTCTCACCATTTTCTCAGCATGCTCATCACAAAGTGGCGTCTGGTGCGTGATGTCAAAGACAGGGATGGAACACTGAGCTCCATCAGCAAAGCGAGCGGTGCAGCTTGAGAACAGCTGCTGAGAACGGTTCTGAAGGATATCTACAGCGTGCCATTAAGGACACAACACAGGGAACGCAGACTATCGTTAAACTTTAGTCAATCACCAAAGCAGATGCTTTGTTGACAAGTCACAGGACAAATTGTTCAGAAATGCAGATGAACAACCAAAAGCAGTTTGCTTTTATTTTTACGGGTACATTTGAGTTTAGTTCTGACTAATTCAAAGAATAAGAACTTTGAGAGGATACGCTGAAAGCAGTGCCTGGTGAACGGTAAGGCTGAATTTCTGCAGTCTTCACCTTTCACGACAGCCGAACACAACCCTGAGTCATCTCCAGCCAATGGTACTGCAGTGCTGTGGAATCAAAACAAGTAAGAAAACAACTACTGCAACATAAATCTTACAAAGTAGAATACTGAATCATTTGAATCAAGTACTTAGAGCTTAGAGCCTTTTCACATTTGGCTCCCAAACTCTGGAATAGCCTTCCTGATAATGTTCGGGGTTCAGACACACTCTCTCTCTGTTTAAATCTAGATTAAAGACACATCTCTTTAGCCAAGCATTCACATAATGTATCTCATAACCTTGTACTTCAGTTACATCTGATCAAATGCACATTTTCATTCTTTTGCTTGGGTTGAACACATAATTTTTTGCTTAGATGGAACAGCAGCTACGCTAATTTTTCTCTATTACGTTCTCTGTTTCTGCCTAGGAATTACACAAGCTTCTCTGTCTGGATCCAGCCCTTACAAAGACCTGAGATGACCAAACCCCCCCCCCTGACCTCAGATGATGCCAACCCTCAGACAACATACAAAACTACCAAATTTTGCATTACATGACATTAATTAACTGCTTGATTTTACCGTACATTTCTGCCATATGGACATCAACTTGATATAGCCACCACTGATAAGCTATTACTAAATATAATGTAGAAACTTTAATTTTCTGTAAAGCTGCTTTTTTTTTTTTTGCATCATATACAAATAAACTTGAATTGAATTGAAAAGTACGGACTGCTTTGTCATGCACATTAGGAGTGTAAATCAGTCGTTTCATTATGACATGATCTGACATTGTTTCTCTTAGTCAGCGATACAAAATTTGTTGATATTTCAAAACTTTTGATAAGCTTCAAGGGCCTGTTTCAATATTAAGATATCATGTGCCTATTATACATAACCAGTTATATTTTAATAGCTCAAAATGCAATCAAAATATTACATCAACATTTCATTTAATTTAAAGAAAAATAGGAAAGGAAAAATATGTCACACATGAGATCGTCAGTTGTCTGATAAAAGCTCATTATTGGCTTTTGCAGTGATATAAGCGTTTCATCACAAAATGATCTGACACTGATTCTCTTAGCGCATAATACAGTATTTACCGATAAAATATTTTCACGATACAATTACGATTTCACAAGATTCAGAGGCCTGCAACTAACATATCTATATTAAGATATTACGTGATATTTTACACAGCCTGTTACATTTTTAACAACTCACAAATGAAACCAAAATATGAATAATTAATTGAACTCTTTGAAAACTGCAAATCCTGTATCTCAATTGGGAAATCTACAACTAAAAATACATTACAGGTTTTTAATCATTTAGAAAAATATAAATAATAAATACTGAAAAAAAATCAAGTTGCACATGAGATGATCACTTGTCTGATGAGAGCTCATCAGTAGCTTGTGCAATGAGATAAACAATGACAAATCAAGAAAGTCTTTGCATCATATTTTTAGTAAAGCTGTCAAATGATTAATCGCAATTAATCGCATCCAAAATAAATTTTTTGTTTACATAATATATGTAAACTGTGTACTGTATATTTATTAGCCTATGTATATATAAATACACACACATGCATGTATATATTTAAGAAAAAAATTTTAAGTTTATACATTTAAAATATTTATATATAATACCAAGAATATAAATATATACATGGAAATACATAGAAATATTTTCTAAATATATACTGTACGTGTGTGTATTTATAAATACTAGTCAACATTTGAAGTGGATCAAAACCTTTCATCAAAGTTGTCCTAAAACCTGTCTTGATCCACTTCAAATGTTGACCACTGTATACATAATAAATATACACAGTATACACACATATATTATGTAAACAAAAACTTTTATTTTTGGATGTGATTAATCGCGATTAATCGGTTGACAGCACTAATTGTTAGTCATTTTATCGATCATATCCATGTATTGTTTATTTATACCCTTAATGCACATGTGTGCAGTTTTACCTGGAGGCTGTGGTGGTCTTTTTATATTGTTCCTGAAAAAGCTGTGCAGTGTGATGAGGTTCCTCTCTTGCTGCCTGCAGCAGGGCTTTACGAAGGGCATGCTGGGATCTCCTCTCCCTCCTGAAGCCCCTCTGCTCTCTGCAAAGGTGTGTGTGTTTTTGTCTCAGGTATGAGCAGAAGCCTGCCAAACGCTCAGCGCGGGAACTGCTGGCACTGTGAGATGGGAAAGAGAATTCTCTAGATCAGCAGTTTTCAAACTGTGGGTTGCAATCCACTGTTGGGTCACAGAGTGTAAGCATTCATGCATTGCCAGAAATATGAAAACAGAACTTCTCAAGTTCAAAAAAACAAGTTTGTTGGTTGTCATAACTTGTATTTAGATTATGTATGTCAAAGATCAAGAAAGGTTTTTTCCTGAATTGAAGAAACAAACACACCACAACCTGATGACTTAAAATGATGTAAAATAAGACAAAACAAGCATTAAAATTAGCTAAAACAACCAAAAAGTTCATAAACTTTAAAACTCCATCTGCAATTAATAATGAATTAGCTCAGCGTTTTTTGTAGTTACAGTATGCCAAGCTCTATCATATTGTAAAAATTGTGAATGAAAAATATTCATAAAAATCATCATCCATACAGCTACACTATTTAACTATACATTAACTTTATTAAAAATAACAAAACATTATTAATGTTTAAGAATTAAAATTAAAAATCCATCTTCTAACCATGTCTTTTCCCAAATACACTTTGATAAATCTATAATGATTTATATTTTAGAGCTGTCGGGATGTATTCGCACAACAAACAAGAAAAGATTACTCTGAAGCATTCAACACTGAAAAGGTCCTCGGAATTACTGGTTGTAAATAAGTAACAACAAAAAAGTGTCATTTATTTGTTTATCCATTTTGATAAGATGTCCTGCTGTATCCATGTGTACACTGGTGCCTCAAACTACATTCATCTGCGCAGAGGAACAGAGCCAAAGCACAACCAAAACAACGTTCTTCTGCAAGAAGCATGCAGTTTTATGTATTTTTTTATTTTTTTGCTAGAGGGCCAAAAGTTACATAGCGTAAGCTTCATTCATTATCCAGTAAATCATGAGCAACTGAAAAAGTAATACAATTTCAATGGTTAAAATTAGTGAGAACCCTGAAGAACATTCAGCTCTTCAAACTTCTGGAAACCTGCCATTTTATTTACTGACCTAGGGATGGCAGGTTTTCGAATATTGTTGCGGACAATGGGAGGAGGGGGTCAAAAAGATTGAGAACCACCGCTCTAGATCTGATCATCCAAACATTACCTTGAAAGATTAGTGAAGCAATTTAAGCCTTCATTGAAGGTCCATACAATGTTTGTCCCATTTGTGAGAATGGAGGACATAAATACTGATTTGAGATTAGATTATTCTGCTATATGAGAAAGAAGCCATGTAGTAAAGCAAGTTACGATTTAGCAATCTTTGTGTTTGGTGGATGGATGATTGTCGGACTAATGGATGACTGTACCTTTCCTCAAAGTGCTTCTCTTGTAGTCTCTGGCACTGATATGACATTAGTTTCCCCACGTCTCCATCTTCCTCTTCACTGTCTTCTGACCAGTCAAGCCCTATAACACAAGTTGTGTCTGTCATGAAATCAAACTAAAACTCAAATAGCCTTTAAATGTCAAAATCTCAGGTCACAATTACCTACCTAAATGAGAGTTCAGGTCTTGGTACCTCCCCCTGTGTTGGTCCATCAATCTATGGAACTTCTGCAAACATGGAGCTTGTTGTTGCATGGCAACTGAGTGCATTTTTATTAAACGTCTATGTATGTCATTACGGCTTGGTGCTGTCCCTGAAGCTGCAGGGACAACCTTTTTGTCAAATGCATGATTAAAGTCCAGTTTAATTTTGTTATCAGCTGGAGCCGTTTCTATTGAGCCCTGACGGCTGTCCTGTAGAGTTGATGAGGTTTTGAATAACGAACCTGAACAAACTGCAGGGGATTGTGAGATTTCTGCGCGAGGGGAGGAGGGAACTTTGGGTGTTTGTGTGGTTCTTCCAGTCTGGGGAGGAGGGAGGCAAGGACGTGGAAGAGCTGAAGATAGAGAAGAGGTTCTGAGATGGTTTGGGAAGGCTGGATCCACACTGTGATCTTGCTGTTTCTGCTTATGGTTCAGAGCTTGGCTTTCTTGGGGCTTCTTCAGGAATGTGCCGCTTGATTTTAACATTTTTTCCCCCCTGCAAAAGGCGAAGGGATCTGAGGGGAGGAGACAAGCCAGGGAGGGTGGTGGGGATGGAGGTAAAAGCTCAAGCCCGTTGTGGGTCTTCAGAGCCAGGGATGGAACGGTAATGTTGAGGGCCAAAGACTCTATTGTATCTTGTTTCTTCTTTCGCTCCTTCTTGGGGAGGACACCCATAACCTGAAGGTGACTATTACAATACCTAAAAGACAAACAGGTTCTTTTTTCAGTATTCTTTAAACATGCACATTCTTTTCTATAAACATTTGTTAATCAAAAAAAACCTACTTTCGGTCATGAGCCTTGGGTATGGGATTGGTGCAGCGCTGGCTATTGTACTTGGCTACATATTCGCACTGCCTGAAAGGAGCGGTCCGGTCCTCAAGCACATGACGGATGCAGAAAGCATAACCGTTGAGCCGCCGTTGCTTGCAAAGCTTTGGGCTATAAGAACACAGAGGCTTGTGGTCCACCTCCGAGTAGTGGATGTGTTTGCCTTCATACATCCCAGGGCTGGAACTCTCCGGAACATCAGCTGATGAAAAAAACGGTATGTGAATGAGACAGAAATGTGAAGTCAATTCTGCTTCTTTTGGAGTGCAGGAACAACAACTGTTCAATAAGACATATTCATGTGTTTTACTCAAAACTGAAAATGTGCCTTACATTTACAATTCTAATTCGATTTAAAATATATGTAAATGTTATGTATGAATAAAAAAAATGATATTTCAAAATGAATCTAGTGTTCACTTTTCTTTAAAAGGTATAAACTGGGTTAGAATACACTACACAACTTCTGCCCAAATTTTTGCCCCGATTTGCAGTCTGGACAAGCTGACTCTTATCAGAGCCAGTCTGCAGATATTGGGCAGTCGGCATGGACAGATTTCCCAGCAAATCGCCTAGTCTATGACAGAATGGACTCTGTTTCAGACTATAATTTTATCCAGTTGGAGGATATCAAACATGTTTGATATTTTAAGATGATTTTACAACACATACTATTTTGATTAGTCATGCATCTCGAAGCAACGATGCACATTTTTCTGGGTGAGTTTGTTGTGTTCTGTGGTATAGGGTGATCAACAGTGGTTTAGTATACAGAGCTAAGTTTTCTCTGTAACCATTTACAAAGTCGGCAAGTGTATGATATCTAGTATTTTAAAATCTGTTCAGATTTAAAGTCTTGTAGTGTATTCCAGCAATTCCTGTAATATTCATTTTATTAATCTCAATTGCAGACAGCTACTGTTGACCCTGCAGCTGCCCTAAACTGTATAGCCTGCAGAGACATAATGATAGTTGACATTTGAAGAGAACAGAAATCAAAGCTCTCAGCTATTCCACTATTATTGTGCTCCTTCATGGTGTATACCAACCAATGTATACGAAACTACAAAGGTTATGCATCTATACTGAAACATTCAAACAGCTATAATAAAAGCATGGATATAATAATGACAAGCTTGCTTATCTGCAGGTCAAGTCGCATTGAATTTAAGTGGCGTTCAATATATGTTGCAGTCACCTCTAACATCGAACAAATCTGAACTCTGCATTTCAAAGCACTCATCAAAGCATGCAGCATGTAGGCTGTTCAGCATAAACAGCTCAAACCATTAAATATTAAAGTGACAGGAAGCAGGAAAAGTAGCCCGTTTTAAGCAATCAATAACACATGGGGAAAAAAAACAGCTGGTGTAAGCAGAGCTTTTAGCAGGTGAAGCACTAAATCATAAAACGTTGGCTCATAAAAGTGTTTGGGCAGAGTACAATACGTTTGACATGCAAAGCAACTTTGAAAACGCAAGGGGACGGTGGACAACCCGCCTACTACTCTATCATGTACTTGGGCAGCACTATCAGTTACTTTTGAGGCAAGGATTGAGCAAGTTGGGTGTAGCGCCTGAAGTAACAATTTAATTATTTTTACGGAAGATACGGTCAAAATCAGCGCGGCAGAATCTATTTCTTTGTTGCGTCGTTCAAATATTTCGAACGCATTTTGAAACTTTGTAACTCGTCGGAATATTTGTTTAAGCACGAGAGAGACGATAATAAGCAAAATACCTGTCAAACGAAAATACGCGTTGTCGACGACCGGAGATATTTGTAAGTTTCGGGGTATTATTGATCAGGTAAATTTAGATTAGTTTCACGGTTTTAAGTTGTAATAATATTGCAAGAAAAACAGATATCAGATACACATTTTGACGGCAAGTATTCCTTTATTTCTGCGCAATTCGTAGTTACCGTTGGCCTGTGAAACCTCCCGAATCCCCCGAGTCGAGTAACGAGGCACCCGCCTTGCAGTGCGTGACAAGCGGGCTTCCGCCTTTGCTTGAGTCCGTTGCTTCCCGGCAGCCGCTCAGTCCCCGATCGCTGCGGCCTGTGCTAAACAAGCTACGCTTATCCTTTCATACGGTCGACGGCTATTACTTTCAACGGGGATTTTCCGCCTCTACCATTACGCTTTACGCTAGCAGATTTAGTTTTTTAACGCGTGGATATAATTGTATACGAATCCTACTGGCACATCTTTGTCGATTATTGAAATAAAACTAGCCGTACACAAGGAGAAGGAGGTGTTGGTATAGTCATCGAATGCGAGGCTTCTTACAGCACAACTACAGGCACTGGGGGGACATGACAACAGCCAACAGTGCAACAACAACCTCTGCAACCATTTTGGAATTCAACTTTGTATGTTCATTGTAGGCTTTTAGAAAGATGACAGATCTCGCAAACACAGAATATAGATTGAACGTTTGAGTGCCCGGCTGTCAGAAGTGTTCAGACCAGCGTGAAGTTCTATTTAAGCCGCAGTCATTGATTTTAAGTTGGAGGGATCTCCCCCAAAGTCTTTTCCGACAGCCTCCTCTCACGCGTCTCATCCATGCCTGGAATGACATCACCGACTTCTAATTCAGTGCAATCTGACGCGAAGATAACATTTTTGTCAATCATAGTTTCCCTTCCCTGCTGTCAATTAATGTTATCAAGGCGACAGGGCTTGTGATATAAACTGAAGCAGGTGTTAGTGGGGGTAAAGAGATTTTGAAGTGACTAAGGTTGCCCCCTATCAATCTTCTTCAGTGATGTCAGAATGATGCAGACATAGTTGTAAACATGTATACAAAGGTGTTACAGACTTTAGGGCATGTGAAAAGTTTTATCAATAAACTGGAACTTATGATAATCAATTACTCTGCTATTTAATGTATTTCAATATAATATAATGAATCAAATTTAAAATTAAATATATTTTTGTCAAATTAAATATATATTTTTAGAGCAAAACAGGCTTTATGTTGCACTTAATCCAACATTATTAAAAAGAAAAAACAATCAAGATCCTTTTTTAGAAAGCATTTTCTCCTTACACTTCCATCCTAGATTCTAAATGAACCAAAACCGTGGTTCACGGTTTTTCTACCGTGCCCTTGCTTTGAATAATTTATACCAGCAATGTGAACGGTGACAATAGTTAGTATATTGATATAATACATTTTTATTTATCATAATAAGAGCTTTCCAAAACAAAGCAGACCTCATTCAGCCAAATCATGGGAATTAAAACTTTACAACACCCTTCAAAGCCTATTAAATATGAGCAAGATTAATTTCACACTTTTTTACTGCTCTGGTGAAGTCTGACTATGCAAGAGACGAGAGACAAACAGCAAAGTATGCTGAAATCCAGGTATGTGTGTACATACATGTACTTGACGATGACTACTTTTGTTCATATTATTATGGATAGATTGGTATGCCTGAAAGAGTTTTAACAAATTGAGGGCTCATCAACTGATGCTGCTCCCTCTGTCGCAGCCTTCACACACTTGGCCATTGTCTGAGAGGCTCTGCTGATGGGGTCTGTAGAGGAAGACAATTGAAGGCAATGGTTAGTTGGTTACAGCATTCTATTCACACAAGAACTTATAAAACAAACCAAATATATTTGTTACTCTACCTGTCATGTAGAAATCCTTCACTGTGAGCTGAGGAGGGACAAGAGGAGCTGCAAGCAATGACTGATTCACAGCCTAAGGAGAACAGGAGGACATTACTGAACTGTTTTAGTAGTGCAGACTTAAAACAAAAACTAATAGAAATTGAAAAAGAACACTAACCTTTGAAAGCTCATGGGCCTGTTTGAAGTAATTGGATTCCTCTACATCATCATATCTCACCAGGTTAGGAGAGACCTCTTCCAGCCGCCTTCTCACCTCATCCACTGTGTCATACGGCAGTGTGACTCCTGCCAGCTGGGCAAACAAAAACATGAGATTCTCTACTGACCAACCTGAATTTTATTCTAAATACAGAGCTCAGGAAAGGTTTATGAACAATATTATACATTGTTAAAGACCAGGTTTTAAGAGCGTACCTCAGAAATAGCACGCAAAATCTTCCAGTCCTCACGTGCCATACCAGGAGCAGTGACTGCCACTCTGGTCTGCTGGGCACGGCCCTCTGTGTTGACGTATGTGCCATTCTTCTCGGTGTATGCAGCACCAGGCAAGATGACATCAGCCATGACTGCACCTACATCTCCATGGTGACCTGATAAGCATGTAGTGGCATTAAACCCAAAAGAATATATTTGGATGCAAGCCGCTTACCATAAAGGCCCCAATATACTCACAAAGTTGTTTGTCGTTCTTTGCTTAGAGGTAAAGTTTTTCAAAATGATGTCGCACCAGTTCGTTAGTTTGTTGGGGCCTTTAGATTGCGGTATAGAAACAAAGTCTATAGTATACAAAATATAGAAGTGTGTTTACTGACCCTGGTAGATGATAAAGCTATCTTTGGGAAGATCTGCTCTGGTGATGCAATCAGCATCGGCTCCCAGGAGAAACAGTACTTTGGGAGGGTTCTTCCGGATGGCATCAACACCACGTTTGTAACCCAAGTCCAGGGCTGCCACTTGACTGGCCACCCTGAGGTCACACGCATGTATATGACAAGGTAAGTACTTGAACTAAGCAAAAAGTCAAAATTCACAATTCTTTGAATCACAGAGAACAATTAAACAAAAATGAACACACTTATGGCAGTAGCTGACCTGTGTAGCACATTGAGCACCTTCCATCCCTCCTCAACACCACTGCTGGCCCGAGAATTTTGAGCAATTGTGGACACAGCCTTAAAGATGGCTGCCCCATCCTCCCTCTGGAGAGCAGAGCTACCCACCACTACGACAGGCTTTTTGGCCTGAGCTAGGACCTGAAATACAAAAACAAAATGTTATCAAATTCTGACATCATGCTTACAGACAACGTATGACTTAACGCTCCAAATAAACTCCAACACTGGTATTAAATGCTACCTTGCAGAACGGGTGTGTTCCAGCGGCGATCTCCTGCAGAACTTGTGTGGTTTCACCCAAATGGTTGTAAGAGTAGCTCAGGTCCACCTTATGACCCACCATGGCCACCTGGAGCTCATTATGCAGCCAACTGAAAGATGAAGATAAAGTAAACAGTGAGGTGGAGTAAAATGACACCCGGTCAACTTTTTTCAACTGGCAAATAGATTGTACAATGGTTATACCTCTTACGGACACGTGCATTGAAGAGAGGAGCCTCATAACGTGGGTTTGTTCCAACCAAAAGCATAAGGTCACACTCCTCAATGCCAGTGATACGGCTGTTCAAGAGGTAATTGGAGCGCAGGTCGGTTCTAAGGAGACAAGGCCAAAAATGGTTTAAATCCCTAATAGTAAGATTGAAAGGTTAGTTCAAACAAAAATTGTCATCAATTACTCACCCCAGCTAATAGTTAAAAACTTTTTTCAAGTCTTTCAGAGACATCATGAAAATAATTCAGTTCTTGCTTGAGGAATAAGTTTCGTTCTTGCATGTCACACAAGTATGTTTGAGTGTCCCCAAGAACCAATGAGGTTTGTTCTCAATCAAATACAGATGAGCTGCACTTGACCGTATTTAATGTGCTCCATGTATGTGTTGATCAATGTTTACATGTGAATAAAAGCCTGAATTAAATCTGTTCATCAAGAAACCCATGCCAAGACCTGGATTAAACATCTTGATTTATATGGATATGTTTTATGAACATTTATGAAAAGTTTTATTAACTTTTAGAAGCTTGACATTTTTATGGATTAGACTGGGTTTTTTTTTTTTTTTAAACAGAACAACTTGAGGGTGAGTAAATAATGGCAGAATTTTCATTTCTGGGTGAAATATCCATTTAAGCTAATCAGTACCTCAAACATCAAGACTGATAATAACATGATCAGAAGTTGCATTTTGAATAAAGAACATTTTTACATCTTCTGAAGAAATGAGTGGTGCTTGCATTGCAAAGTAGTTGCTGAAATATGGTCAGGCTGATACTTGCTTGCACAAGTTAAATCCTTAAGGTAAGCTATTTACCTCATGATATGAGCAATGACACTGGTTTTCAAGTAATTATTAGTAGTTAGTAATAGTTATGGTACTCCAAACATCACTATGTAAAGATATGATATGACTGAAATCAGGACAGACATCACTCTCATTTCAGTCTCAAGAAAGATACGTCTGATCAGATGAGTACTCACCCGGCACCTGCCATTGGGAAGATCTCCTCAGTGCAGAGGGTGTCACTGTCCAGTCTGTTCAGTAGGTCCTTCAGTGCCACCAGTGCTTCAGCATCTACCATCCCACCAGCAATAGCTCCTACCTCAGAACCCTGAACTCCCTGGAGCTGAAAACACAAATCACAACCACTGAAATCTGTTGTCTTCAAATGACAAAGCTGGCTGATTCTTGTTAAAGCTGATTCTGGTTTATATGCAATCACTCACTGCTCCAGCCACACGTGTAAGAACATCCTCCCAGGTGGTGGCTACCAGCTGTCCACTGGCATCCTTCACCATTGGCTGGATCAGGCGCTGCCTCTTCAGTCCATCATATGAAAACCTTAGAGAGGGTGAGCCAGAAACAGGACAGTGGACTACGCATGAGTGTGTGTAAATGGAGAGAGAATGTTTTCATATTTTAAGAGCTTATGTGCTTACCTGGTCTTGTCGGATATCCATTCTTCATTGACATCCTCATTCAGACGGGGCAGAATTCTCATGACCTCACCACCCCTGGTGCTCACCACAATGTTGGAGCCAACAGCATCCAGCACATCAATAGATTCAGTCTTTCTGTAGACACATCAGCAAAGCATGTTCAAAAAGCAAAGAGGACACACATTCACCAAGTAATCCACTATTAAAAGGCAGCATAATGAAATATATATATATATATATATATATATATATATATATATAAAAATATAAGGATCAAGTCGTGCAGTGAAGGCGTAAGGTTTGGACGTCAGTGCTCCAACAGGACACAAGTCAATCACATTACCAGACAATTCAGACATGAACATCTTCTCTACGTAGGTACCAATCTGCATGGAGTTACCGCGTCCTGTGGTTCCCAGGTCCTCCACACCAGCAACCTCACTGGCAAAACTGAAGTTATAAAAAATATTAGTATATTTGATAAATCCCTAGAGCAATTTCTTTAACACTAAAAACTCTGTCTGATCCTGAAGGTAACAGGGATGAGTACCAAAAAAAAAAGTAATCAGTAATGCTTTGCACCATATGCCATTGTTTTACAGCAAAGGTGTGCATAACTTTATACAGTAACTATCATGGAGTAGCGTTAGATGAAAATTCTTCTGCTTTTATTGTAAATGTACAGTATCTCACAGAAGTGAGTACACCCCTCACATTTTTGTAAATATTTTATTATATCTTTTCATGTGACAACACTGAAGAAATGACACTTTGCTACAATGTAAAGTAGTG
>NW_015540892.1:2462774-2493225 GCF_001515605.1 Sinocyclocheilus anshuiensis
TCCACTGCAGTTCAGTACCGCTTTAGAGTGGGCGGGATTATTCACATGTCGTTAAATCTACGCCACCTCTACTACCACGACTCCTAGTTCAGTGACGCAGGTAGTGACGATTCTCTCCGGCCTATCCGTGATCAGCAGAATTTACACGTCACGTTTTGGTAACGGTACAGTTCACTTGGAACCCCAACCGAAAAATGTGAGGGGTGTACTCACTTCTGTGAGATACTGTAAAACCTAAAATAAAATATAAATTAATAATTACTAATAATTTAAATTCAATTAATAATTCAGTGTTTTCATGGCACATAAAAACAGGTTATTTTTGGTGGTGGAGCCAGTAAAAGCGTCCACAGGGCAAGCAGATAAACTACTAATCCAACTGGGTCATCAGAAAAAAAAAATCTTGTTGGGCTCTGCATTACATACATTTTATGCATTTACGTATCTTTCAGTATAATAAACCTCCAACTCACCGAACACAACGTGTGCAATGTATACAGCGGGTCATGATTGTTTTAATAAGCGGGCCGATGTTCTTATCTTCAACTGCTCTCTTCCCTTCTGTAAAACGGCTTCTGTCAGCACCAAACATCATCGATTGGTCCTATATATCCAGCACAACATCAAGATGGGTAAAAACTGCATTAGGGATAATTCCATTTACATTCTTGAGTGCATACTCAAGTTCACAGTCAAGTTCCATTAAATTGCTGTAAACAATATTTTTTTTACCTGAAGATCACACTCTCCTCCCTGATCACAGATTGGACAGTCAAGAGGGTGGTTGGAAAGCAGGAACTCCATGACTCCCTCTCTATCAAAGACACAACAAGAAATACAAATTAATAAATGCACTGTATGTAATGTGATGCGTGAACATTATTTGTAAAGCAAAAAACTACTCAAACCTGGCTTTCCGTGTTTTCTCTGAGTTGGTCAAAATGTTCCACCCCTTCATGACAGGCATTGCACATGCTGCAACAGGCTGTTGATGAAGTACAGATTAAAAAAAAGTGCTTATATGAAGACTCGTCATGTATTTTGATTGATAATGTGATAATGATTTTATAATTATAGTGCATGTCAATAGGTTACCTTTGGTGCTTTCTCAATTTCCACCAGACACATGCGGCAGTTACCGGCCACTGACAGACGATCATGATAGCAGAAACGAGGAATCTGCACACCTACTTTCTCGCAAGTCTAAACACATTAGGTATGTCAACATACTACATGGAATGTACAACTTTACATGGAATTAATACAAGGAAATGGTCACTGCATTATCACCTGTAGAACAGTGGTCCCTGGCTCCACCATGACAGGTTTTCCATCTACAAACACTTCAACCATATTGCTTGAGGCCCGGGCTGAAGTCCGCACTGTTGTATAAACAAGCCAGTGTTAGAAAATGATGGACAAGTCTGTAAAGTTACTTAGCATTCTTAAAGAAGGGCATTACACTTGATTTTCAAAGATGAAAAAATAATGCAAATTACCATTGTTAGTGATGGCAATGGAGCCCTGGGAATGGGCAGCACCTGCCAAAGCCCGACTTACTGCTGGCAAACGCAACATGTTCGCTGTAGAAGAAAATGCCAGGTGATTAGAAGCACACGTAACATGTTGATCCCCAGTATTTAATGAATAGTATCTAGGTTAACAATGGATAAATATGCCGCTCTACTCTGAAACACAAGGACACTGTACAGAAATAGACACAATAAAATCATACTGATCAGACCCTAGATATGCAACTGACAGTAGGGCTGTGCGATTAATCGAAATCGAATCGAAATCGCGATTTGAGACGTTGCGATTTCCTAATCGCAAAGCCTGCGATGTGGACGCGATATTACTCTGTTCCAGAGCATATGCATGACTGCCAGCCTTGAGTTGCAATCTTACTTGCCCTGGGCAAGAGTGAGCGCACCTCCGTTCTCCCCAATCAGCACTGCTCTAGCCAACTGCGTAAACACCCACCATTAAAAAAACTAACAAAAAAAAAACGGAACGCTGGATGGGAGAGAGACAGAGTGGGATTATGGCGTCTACTGGGTCAGATCGATAGTTAGGCAAATTAAAACTAAAGAAAACCGAGTTTTCTTAAGCTTGCAATTTAAGCTTCGAAATGACAGACAACGAACAAAAAAGGTAATCTGCAAGAGCTGCGTCACAGCGCATATCAAAAGCTCCCTTATCGGTTCCGCAATTTGATATTTTCCCCCAAATCGCACAGCCCTAATTGACAGTATTAATTATAAATTCTTTATTTATTCACATTTCTGCATAGTGCAGACAGTCAGCACAACAAATCCTTTGGCAAGGATTACAAAACCTAAGATTTTATAATACCCATAAAACAACATGTTTCTTCACTAAAAAAAAAACATTAAGGCACAATATTTATAAAAGAACCAATTTTAAATGTATCTGGGTATTGCACTGTAAAGGGAAAGTAGCTCAAACACTTAAAATGTAAAACTAATGCTGTTGACATTTCCACCTATTCACACACTGGTTAGCAGGCTAGCAGATTACTCAAGGACAGGGAGAACGTTACTGTAAATTACCCGTGCTTCGCATGCATTTATAATTCCAGCCGTTACACACAAAGTAAATATCCAGACAATATTCCCTTTACACTTTAATGTACACACAATATCATCTTAAATTCTTACCTTGACGCTATTTGTCCTTCTAGACCAGAACAGCGTTACAGCCGTAGGTTCAGTTGTGAATGTGTACTCGGGTGATTTCGGAAATGACGGAAAAAGCCGATGCACATTAATCTTTGAAAAAAAGACAAAAACATTTTATTACGTCAGATTGTTCTATAATATAGGAAATTCATACACGTATGTTAAAATACATCAATATATTAAATACATTTTATATGATTAATCTAACTTTTGTCGTTGACCTTTTACATTTATTCGTCATCATTTCCGCTCATAAAAGCGGTCGTTTCCGTCTCTTATTTCACGTTAAAAGCCAACCAGTCAACACGGTTTTCGGTATCTGTGAAAAACGGTAGATGATTATCGTGCTGTCTTTATTGTCTATAAAAGTTAAGCTTTCCATACCTAGAGCAAATTGCTATCAAAAATGTTCCATTTTCGTATGGTTTTGCAAAAATGTCAAGAGTGGGCGGAGTTATGGCGTCAGCGGTATTAAGACAGTCTCGCGTTCTTTTCTCGTTCCTTCGCTCTTCCTCCAAGTTCAGGGTTCCACGTTTGTACACGAGGTCTCACCGGTAACTTATAACAATGGGATTTGGTGATCTCAAAACACCCGCTGGACTCAAGGTTCTGAATGAGTTTCTGGCAGACAAAAGTTACGTCGAGGGGTAAGCTATTTCAAGATTGTATTTATCAAGTCTTATTAGTTGGCTTGCAACAACTTGTGATTGTCCTCTTTTTCTTATGCTGTAATACTAAAATAATGTTGGATGCAGTTATAAATGTCAAAGGTCATGGTTATTAATTTTCGTAGCTATGAATTATATGTACACTACCGGTCACAAGTTTGGGATCAGAACGATTTTTAATGTTTTTTACAGGAGTTTCTTATGCTCATCAATGCTGCATTTATTTGATCAAAATTACAGGGAAAAAAATTAAATATTGTGAAATATTATGATGTTAAATAATATTTTTTATTTTAATATACATTAAAGTCTGATTTATTCCTGTGATACCAAGCTGAATTTTCAGCATCATTACTCCAGTCTTCAGTGTCACATGATCCTTCAGAAATCATTCTAATATGCTGATTTATTATCAGTGCTGGAAACTGTTGTGCTCCTTTATATTTTTTGGGAACTTGTGATACTTTTTTTTCCCAGAATTCTTTGATGAATAAACAGTTAAAAAGAAGAGCATTTATTAAAAATAGAAATCTTTTCTAACAATATACACTACAGTTTTGAAAGAAATTAAAACTTTTATTCAGCAAGGATGTGTTAAATTGTTAAGAAGTGATAGCAAAGATTTATATTGTTAGAAAAGATTTATATTTTGAATAAATGCTGCTCTTTTTAACTTTTTTTAATTTGTCAAAGAATCCTGAAAAAAGTATTGCCGTTTCCAAAAAAAATATTTGGCAGCACAAGTGTTGCCAACATTGATAATTCTAATAATAAATCAGAATATTAGAATGATTTCTTAAGGATCATGTGACACTTTATACTGGAGTAATGGCTGATGGAAATTCAGCTTTGCATCACAGAAATAAATTATATTTTAAAGGATATTAAAATAGAAACTATTATTTTATATTGTAATAACATTTTGCAAGATTACTGTTTTTAATCTGTATTTTTTATCAAATAAATGCAGCCTTGATGAGCATAAGACACTTCTTTAAAAAAACATTCCAAGTCTTACTGATCCCAAACTTTTGACTGGTAGTGTATGTACAATCAAACATTGTAGGTAGGGTCAGTATTTGTAGTAGTTCCCCTCCCCCAAGTGTTTGCCAAGTGCCACATTTTCATTGCTGTACTGTGGATCCATTTGTAAATATTAAGCAATTATATAATTTATTCCATTCATAAATGCCTCGTATTGCTCATGGAGAAAACACCAGCCTCACTACACATTTGAAGGCTCAATACTCATTTTCTTAACAGGTTTGTGCCCTCTCAGGCTGATATTGCAGTGTTCGATGCTCTGTCTGGCACCCCCTCAGCTGACCTCTGCCATGCTTTGCGGTGGTACAACCACATCAAGTCTTACCAGAAGGAGAAGGGCAGGTAATGAGAAGCTTGTTTGCAATATTTAATGTTTTGCAGGTACTTCCACCAATATATGATGATTATCCTATCACCATCTTTCGCCTGAGTGACTGATGCACAATCTTTCAAATTCTGATTTGGCTGGGAATTCTCAAGACTGTCAGGTGCTCTTGTGCAGTAACAAGGATTCACTCTCCTTTCCTTACCTTTAGTCTTCCAGGTGTGAAGAAGCCTCTCAGTCAGTACGGCCCTGCTGGTGTGGAGGACACAACTGCAGCAGCTCCTGCAGTGGCTGATGAAGACGACGATGACATTGATCTGTTCGGTTCTGATGAGGAAGAGGTGAGTTTAGTAGCAGAAGGGATGGTGTGTTTTGACAATTGCCTGGTCAAATTATGATTTTTCTCACCATCTTTTGGCTGATGTTGTGATGGACAACCTTTTCTTCCTGAAAACCAGTTAGTAAAAAATGACCATGCTGTTGCTGTAAGTTTGTGCACACCTGGTCATGGATCTCTTTCTTTACAGGATGAGCAAACCAAAAAGATCAAGGAGGAGAGGCTTGCAGCATACAATGCAAAGAAGGCAAAGAGTATGTATTAACCGTCTCTTAAATGCACACTACTGGTCAAATAATTGAGATTTACACTTTTTGAAGACTTTTATGCTCACCAAGGAAATCATAAATCATTCTAATGTGCTGATTTGGTGCTCCGTTATCAATAATAGTTCTCATCAATGTTGAAAACCGTTTTTGCTGCTTAATATTTTTGTGGAAACCATTACATTTGTTAATTTTTCCTAAATCTTACCCAAAACTTTTAAATGTAGTGTATCATGGTTTCCACAGATAAGCAGCAAAAACAGTTTTTAACATTAAGAAATGTTTCTTTAACACCAAATCAGCATATTGGAATGATTTCTGAACGATAATGTGACACAGAAGACTAAACTAACTGCTGCTAAAAAAATTAGCATTGCCATCCCATGAATATTACATTTTTAAAATAAAATAGTGTAGTGATATGTTAGTGTTTTTATCCAAATCAGCCATGTTGAGCACGGTAGACTTTTTTCAACAAACTTAAATCCTAATTGTTCCAAACTTTTGACATTGTGACTAGTTTAGTGATAACTTCATATTACCATCTTTCGGCTGAATGATGTAATTGATGCTTTTGTTTGTTTGTTTTTTTGCCTGATATCCACTAGTCATTTAATTGTGATTGTTGGATTCCTGTGTTTGCTTTACCATTGACTCTGTCTTTTTAATGTCTGTGCAGAGCCTGCACTTATCGCCAAGTCTTCCATCCTGTTGGATGTCAAGCCCTGGGATGATGAAACTGACATGGCCAAGCTCGAGGAGTGTGTCCGCACCATTCAGTTGGACGGTTTAGTCTGGGGACAATGTAAGTCAAAATGCAGTGTATGCAAGTCAAAAGTTTGGTCCATATTTTGTATTTCAATAGACTTAATTGTCACCTGACCTCTCCTGTACAGCTAAGCTGTTGCCTGTCGGCTATGGCATCAAGAAGCTGCAGATTGCCTGTGTTGTGGAGGATGATAAAGTTGGAACAGACCAGCTGGAGGAACTGATCACAGCCTTTGAGGACTATGTGCAGTCCATGGATGTGGCAGCCTTCAACAAGATCTGAAACCCCACAGTACGAAGCATTAATCCAATAAAAGCACTTCAAATGCACCTTTGTATGTGGTTTATTTTTTTTAAATTGTGTTCTGTGTGGCTTCGAATTGAAAATGTTAAATATTTGTCATGAATGTGCTGTTTTTTAAAGACTGTCTTTATATGAAATTTCTAATATACTGTAGCCAATTGTAACCAATAATTTAACTTTAGATTGATTTGAATGTAATTTGTAGGCCAGTTTATTATTTGTTTTTATGTTCTCAGGTTTAGCATGACTGTGGGAACTATTGTACAAATTCATAGTTTGCTACATTTATAATGTTATCATCAAGGCATGTAATCAGATTTTTCTATAAAGGTTATTTTGTCGCGTTGGTTGAGTTTGCGGCCCATTGATTAAATTTCGCCTCGGAATTTTCTAGTGGGCGGGTTCCCGCGCTTTACTCTTACGTCACTCCACTAGCAGACCTAAGCTAAATACGGATACCGATGGGATCTAAGTGGAATAACATCTATAATCAGGTGACAGCACGATGAAGACTGCAGCCACATTGTGTTCATGTATTTTGTAGATCATAAATAAGTGAATATTTACTATTTCACGGTCCCGGTGTCCACGTTGTCATGTTAAGTGTCTCTAGCTTGCTAAGTGAACTAGCATAGCTGGCTAGCTTAAACTACAGTTTGTGTGTTCCCAAACAGTGTGGATAGTCTGAAACCGTGTAAAATTTAAGCGTTTTCAAATACATTTTACGTTAAAGTATATTTATGTGGTAATATTAGGGCGCGCTGTTTAAATGGCCGTGCATGTGTGTGCAGGCCGGTACATATATGAGTATTAATTTATGAGTAGTTAAAGCTGGACCGTAAAAACACTTCAAATTAATGACAAGTTCATTATGTACATGTTTTAAAGCATCAAAACTGATTTAAGATACAAATAGTGCTTTATTAATGTATCTTTCGTTCTAAATGTATTAGTTCGTATTATACAAGTAGAATAAGCAAGTGCACTTACAAGAGACTTTTAAGTGTTTTCTAATAATGCTTAATGTATCCTACATCTTTAGATGCGACTTTTAACTTACCACACATGGCTGTACACATCTACGCGATGATGTGACACGGAAACTTTTATAGCCATCCTCTCCTCCATGTAGGTGAGTATATATATTTAGTATAATTTTTTATTTATTTAGTATGCCTGTTTATCGAAATGTTTTTTCTTATAGTCTATTGCTTGAGTTTATTTATACAATACACAACAATACAGCATAAGTAAGTAATTGCATAGCAGTGTATTTATGTTTCTGCAAGGCCCAGAGCAAGAAAGATCAAATATAGTGGAAAAATTAAGTGGATTTGCAAGAGAACACTGTAAATGCATAACAAAAATGTTAACAGTGAAATAGTTCTGAATGTCCAACAGTACAATGATACACCATGCAACTCTCTTACTCTGTGTTTGTGTGATTGTTTATAGACAGCACCATGCCCTTGGAGGAGGGACCACAGTCCTCTGCTAAAAGTAAGGCAGTTTTTATATTTCAGGGTTTTTTTAGTCATTGAGCACTGGAGAGCCTGGAGGGACTATTAAAATACTAATTATATAATCATACACCGTTAGGATAATAAAATAGATTTTTATAATAAAGAACTTTTAAAAGGGAGATGAAAACCCATCTATGTATATGTTGTTGATGTAAAATGATATGCCTCCAATCAAACTGTACAGCATTTTGGTACAAATCATTTGTTAGAAATCTAGTCAAACTAGACAAATGCCAACATGGACAGGTTGTGAGACATGTCCTTATCTTCAAAAAATTATGAACAACACACACAAAAAAAAGAATACAATACATATGGGTAAATGATGAAGATGAACATTGTTCATGAGGAATTGTTGCCTAAAGATATCTAATAAATAAGAACAATTTAAATGTATTAATGGTATTTTTAACATTTGAAAGATCATTATATTTGGTATTGTCTTGGGTCACCACTGATGTCCAATGTAACATCTGTGTCCTGAAGCTAAACTAGTTGAGAAGCACTGATTTAGAGAATGCAAGTAAATGTTTTGTCGTGTTGTAGAGGCAGAGAGGCGTCCAGCTGACTTGTCCGGCAGGTGAGTTGTCTGAAAATAAATTTGCAGCAGTCCATTATCCATCTCATTATGTGTTTATATTACAAATTTAAAACAAATAAATGTCAAAGCCTATTATTTACCCCATCTGAAGGACTAGTAGAGGAGAAGAGCCTGTTGCTGGTCCTTCCAGCTCCCAAAGACAGGGTTACTGCAGCTGCTGTCAAGTTCTGTACAATAGTGTGGAACAGGTACGTAACTCTCCATCATTCCTCCTTTCTGAAATACTGTTGTGGTCAAGATATTGGTCAAAGTATTTGTTAAGTTCGGGTTAATAATTCCATTTTAGCAATTTAATGTGAACCACTACCAAATATATTTATATTGGGGTTTAAAGATTCTAATATCATGCATTTATGATAATCAGACCTGTTTATAATTATTAATATTATGACAATCTGAGTTATTATGGCTTTTTTGTAAACAACTTGTTGTTGTATTCTGCAGCACATCTTGAGTGCCCAACATAGAGAAGTGGTACGAGCTGCTAGAGCTAATGTATCTTCTGGAAGTTTGTTAGAGAGATTCCTTCAGGATGTTCTTCAGCATCATCCTCATCGCTATAGTGATACACGGTATGGTATCCACATCAGATTTCTTATTTAGCCTTGTTGACATGTTCCCATAACATACTGCATACTTTGAGTTTTGTGAATTGTAGGGATGAAACGATTCACTCAACTCATGATTCGATTCGATTCACGATTTTAATTTCACGATTCGATTTTCTCACGATTTTTTTAACAAAATGAGTTTGAAGACATTATACAGTAAATGAAAAGGTGTCCTTTTATTAGGCTATTGCTGCATGTTTCTTTGTGAAATTGAAATATAACAAAACTAAATTGAAATTTTAAAACAAACTAAGGCTTTGTCTATGCTCTTTCCATTTAAAATTAGAGACAACCACTGTATTTTAATCACGATCCAAACAAAGATGCAGCATGAGCAGTTTTTAATCTAAATTAAACTGTATAATTTCTAAATTTGAAGCAAAATCAGAATGGTCTGACTTTAGTTTTGTGAAACCATACTACATAAAACATATCTGAACGAAACAGCAGACGAGACGCAAATTCACTTTCTGCCAGCAGGTGGCGCTTATGAACAGCAATGATATAGTGTTTCCTGGGTTACTGCTGTAAACAAAGTAGAGCTGCGCTTATGAACACTACTTTAATATGCATCATTCAGATGCAAGATGAAAAGAAAATACCACGTAAACTTTTCTAAAGACAGTCAGTTCCCCTCAGAGATACATTCATGTAAACTCCTACTGCAATTGTATCGCGATTTGTTTGGCATCTCTACCGATTTGAATCGTCACATATTTGAATCGATTTTCAACCGGCTCATAGTTCATCGTTACATCCCTAGTGAATTGCAAAAAAACAGCATTCACTTGCTGTTTTTGACACCTCTTTTTCTCTGTAGACCTACCCATGCTGATCTACCTTTGCTAACCACCCCACTCATCCCAAAGGAGGTGCTCTCAGAGGTGTACTGTGGATCAGACGATGATGGTGTCTCTGTTGGGACACGTGAGGAGATGCCTACCTCTGATGAAGAGTCCTGTGAAATGCTGCTAATTGCAGCCTCAACTCCAGCAGTGATGACTGACCTTACTGCATCTACACACGTACAAACCACTTCCCAAAAAGGAAAAATGGTGCCTGAACCACTTCCCCCTGAAAAGTACTCCCCCACACAGGGTTTTTTGCACAAGACTGGTGGCAGCTCTGCCAGTGACAAACCGAATACATCACAATTGACACTACCTGTTCAGAGACAGAGTTTACAAACAAACCCCTCTGGACATCCCTGTGCTTCAGAGGGTCCACCAGTCGCCAAGACTGGAGCTGTTGAACACAGGAAAGCGCACAAGAAGACCAATAGGGATAAAGAGGGGAGCGACTCCATTACAGCTTCCCGTGCCCCACCAGCTGCAAAGTGCATTACCTCAAAGGACCAGCCTTCAACTTTTCGATCAGTGGCTGAAGAGTCCACAGTGTGGATTTCAGCACTGCCACCTTGGAAAGACCCCCATAGGGAACAGACATTCAGTCATCTATCTGACCAGATTCGAGATGTGATAGAGGAGGTTATTGAAAAATATTGTTATGGCCACAGTCTCAGTGTCGATCAGCGGGAGGATGATGGTAGCTTCGTTCTGAGTCATCAGTCTATGAGTCAATCCAAAGGCAGTGAAGGATGGGACAATGCAATACAGATGGCGTTGGGAAAGCCAAAGGCTGAAGAAAAAAATTTAGCTGAGTTACTGGAAGTGCATATAAACCTTGAAGACCAAGGATACCAGACTCAGCTGGACACAGCCCTAAACACTGTGGGAACGCCTGAGGAAAACAAGGAGAGTTCTGCTGAGAAGGTGTTTCCTGATCTTCCCTACATACCACAGTCTTTTGTTGGCAAAACATTGACACAGGTGATGTTTGAAGATGACATGAAGATAGACTCCATAGTAAAAGAATTCCAACAAGGCCAGTTCCGTTGCTATTTTGACAGCGAATCATTAGCTAGGTTTGGGAAGCACAGTAAAAAAAGGAGAAAGAAAAAAAAGCAGGACAAAAATGAGGAGACCGATAACGCTGGGTGGGAGCCTACAGACATCTTGCCACTCATGGATCACAATGAAGAGGACCCCAAACATTCTGCTATTTTGAAAAAGTCTAGGCAAAAAATGTACAGACTTGCATCACGTTGCCAAGTGGTAAAGGTAAGCCACGGTACACAGACCATCCCTCTTATCTGCCCTGTGGTGCGGCGAAAATCGTCACAAGTAACATTCCCCTCAACACACAGTGAAAAGCCCCAGCAATGCCCCAGCCCTGAAAGGACCCCTGACATGAAAACTAGACTCTGTGCTTTGAAGCTTCCAGCTTCTTACTGCAAGATAATGAGTCCTCTACAGCCCAAAACTGTGGTCTATGTGCTTTCTTCCCCAGATGGGGGTCAAATAATCTCCAAGCCTACCCCTATTAAGAAAGCAGGGAGGAAGCGGAAGTCATATGATAGCGATGTTGGCCTGAAGTACAAATACAAAAAGACACCTCTTAAGTTCTATGACCCTTTGACCAATAGGATCTTGAAGAGTCCACCAAAAGGCATGTCTTCACCATCTAATTCCAAGTCTCTTTCACACGTCCGACAGCTATTCCGTAGCCTTAGCCCGGATATTAATAAGGAGAGGCAGGGTCTGGGGCAGGGGCAGTCATCAGGAGGTTCTCGGAAGGCTCGTGGTAGGAGCAGCATGGTTGATCTATGTACCTCCACCTCAGACTCCATTCTGGATAGCGGTGGCCCCTCAGAACCTGGTTCCTCTTTGTCTAGCAGCCGAAGAGCCTTATTCACCCGCTCCTCTATCTCAAGTAGCAGTTGTTTCCTCCTCGGACATCTCACGCCATCTACCCATGTGGATGATTCTTCCAAAGCACTTTCTCACTCTTGTGCGGGCAGTTCCTATAAGGTTGGAGGACTGGAACAAGATGAACACCACCAACAAATGCCAGTTGACCAAACACCAATCAGACGTAGCTCACGGAGGGCTGGACCTTTGACTCCAGCCAAGAGACCACCAGTACCCCGTTACAGGACCGAAAGGAAGTCACCCAAACCACAGCGCAAAGCAAAATCACAAGGCAATCTCCAGCAAACTGTTGGCTCCCGTATATCTGCAGAATGTAGGACATCTCCCAGAAACAAGAGCCCTGCTAGGTCCTCACTTAGATCATCGGCTTCCTCTAAACTGGCAATTCAGCCGGTTATTACATCCACTTCTAAACAAATAAATACAATGCTCAGTGCCAGTCAGCAGAAGAGAGTGAGGGGGAGGACCGCCACTGTACATATAGCAGACTGAACGTTATTAGACACCAGCCATGAACATAAGCTGTCTTCTGTTTTTCAAATGCTGTATAGTTTTGCACAGTTGAATTTCAGCTGACTGTTTCTAGTTGAAGTTCATTTTTGTCTCTATATGTTTGTTTATTTGTCATATGTATTTTTTAACTTGTAATGAGTATATTTTTTAAGTTTATAATGGGTATTTTCTCAAAGGTTGATGGTTGTAAATTAAATTTATAATGAATATTTTTGTCCTTGGTAATGATATATTAGAGCATGTTTTTCACAGTGGGTTTTGGCACTATTAACCCTCTGGGCCTCTTCGGTTATTTTTGATCGCAAAAATTTATATTTCGAAATGTTAAAAATCGTGGCTTCATCGGAATGAGATGACACTCATACTGGTGACTTTTTTCTCACATTAGCTATGTGAACCCACAAAAAAATCATGGACATGATTCGGATATGTTAAAGGGTCAAAAAAAAAGTCACACTTGGCTCCTTTGCGGTCAAAAATGACTGACATGGGAAATGGGAATGGGAAATACGAAAAAATACAAAAACTCAAGAGAATCTTTTGGTGGTACGAACTACAAATCAGCCACTGTGCAGAACAAAAGTACACAGCAATCAAGGGGTGACTCTCTAAAATATCAAGAGTGCAAAATAGACACCCACGCGCGCGCGCACACACACACACACACACACACACACACACACAGAGAGAAATGAACTGTTAAGGCTGCAACAGAGCAAATTTTGAGACTATTCAATGATTGATTGAAATCATAATGCAAAACCTGTTATTTGTCTAACCAAAAATATCTAAACCTTGACAAAAAGTAATCTTTTAGAATGTCTAAATATCTAAAAGTAAAACCTAATGGAAATGAAGAAATTATGTCTAAAAAACAATGGGAATCCAAAGGCCTCTGTATATATTAGGGGTGCAACGGTTCTCGGTCAAAAAAAAATCGAACCGTACCGTTCTCCACACACGGTTCGGCATGCACTAGGACCGCGGTTCAACTTAAATCTGAAAATGCGTCTGTAATATGGTTTGTTAGAGTTCGGCTAATGCATGTTTCTGTTGATGGATACAAATTCTAGCTTCCCAATACATTACAACAAGAGCGATGAGAGAAAAAAATACAATAGGTGGACAAACCAGTCACTCACTCTGTTCAATGCGAGTGCTGTGTGTTGGAATAACTGTCATTTATGCCGTCATCACGTGTTGATAACATAGGTAAGACCTGAACAGCACACGTTGCTATCTGTGTTTAAACTAAACTCATTTAAGCCTGGCCAGTTTAAATATTAAAGAGCAAGAAGACGCGAACTCGAGTGCGCAGTGAGAAGATCTGTGTGTGTGTGTGTGTGTGCTCATCCGAAGCGCGTGAACCCGAGTCTCAGAAAGCGCGCAAATATTAAGCTCTCTTTGAAGTATTGTGCTTGAATGGACAAATTCACTCAAAAATTATGTCAAAATGCCCATCTTGGTGAGTATCCTAGCAGACATAGCCGGCTGAACATACAGTAGCAGTGCACTGGATCAGTGCGTTCTCTTAAAGTGACAGCACTTCAAACCGCAACAACAGGGAAATCACTCACTGCTCTTGATTTAATAACTTTTGTAACTTGTAAGGATTAATCTTTAATTTATACAGTCAAATATGCAATGTTATTGTCCCTAAACATAGCACATACCGAACCGTGACTCTAAAACCGTGATACAAACCAAACCGTGAGTAAGTTGAACCGTTGCACCCCTAGTATAGGGAACTATACAGGAGTTTACATGACATTGCACAAGTTTTTATTTTTTTATGCCACCAGATGGCACAATTCTCACTTCAAAAAATGGATTTTAAATGTTTTCACTGTTTTAACATGAAATATTGCATTTATTGAAAAATAATAAATAAATACAAATATATTAATTCTAATGGAAAAAAAATAGCTAATTAAAACTGTATAAATATTGCATAGTATCATAAAATCCTCTCAAAATTCTAAATAATAATAAAAAAAATATTATTAAACAAAAATGTATTACACCGATTTTCCTGAAAAATAAAAGTTACATTTCAAGGCTTCGGTCACTTTTGACCGCGAAGGAGCCAAGTGTGACCCCTAAACGAAGAGGCCCAGAGGGTCAAATTGTCTTAAAAATAGCAAACCTACAAATGCAAGAATTGCTCAAGTCAGCAATACACAGCCTACACAAGGAGCAAATGTGCTCTTTGGGAATCAGCCATTCATTCTCTCTCACAAACACACAATACAAATTACTTTATCCTTTTACACTGTTTAAATGTGGATTGATGTTTGCTCCCACTGCAGAGATGAAGGTACATATTTTTTGTGCATATATTATTGCTCTAACACTTTGTCTAATGGTTGTTGAGATCAAAGCATCTAAAAGAACACAGCAGCCATAGTGAAGGTTTGCGATCTTCCATGAAAGTGGGCAGAAGCTACAACCTTGCTTTTAAAAATATAGTGAGATTGGTTCATTGACTTTTCTCTCCTATGTGGCTGGAGGAGAAATGAAATACAAATGTCTCCTGAGTGACCATGGAAGCCTGACTATAAAAGGTCTTCACAAGGCCAACACTTCATATGTCCATAAACCCGTGATAAAACACTTCACAGAGAGCAAAACATACAAAAAAAGTATTAGGGTCGATATACAAATAATGTAAAAAGCAGCAGTAAATAGCAGATTATATCCCTTAGTGCAAAATTAAAGTGGTATGGGTTGAAAAAAATGAAAGAAAAAATATATAAATGCGATAGAAGAACAAATCTGAATGTAAGGCAGCAATGAGCTTATCTAATATCGATTTTTAAGTATATATAATACGTGTGCAAATAGTGACTGAAAAAAGTCAGCTTAATTATTTCGTAAAAAACATTTAGTCGGTCTGTCCATGTGGCTTGACATAGATATACTTTTAATTAACTGTCTAATCGATGTCTTTATTTACCTATAAAAGACCAAAGCTTTTATTTCAGAGCGTGTGGGCTAGTGTACACTCATTCTAGTTGTCTTAATGTATTGAGAAGCAAATGGTAGATCTCCAGTTAGCTAGGATGAGTGTGTTGGCGAGTGTACAAAGTGAGGATGGTTGACGCGTCAGCGCAGCAGAAGATGCACTGCGCAATCGCATTGGCTTCCCGTACGATATGAGCTGCTTGGCCACCGCCTTCTATCCATCCGAGCTGCCACCCCTCAGCATCCCAACCGTGCTACCCACCCCTCAGTCTCCGATGCTGCATGAAGGATTTCCCCCTCTTCCCGCGGGATACGCACCAAAATCGCTCTCATAATAATGGACTGCGACGCTCGCTGTAAATTGATGCGCTAATGACATTTTATTTAGTCTTCAAATATGAATCATGCGTCTGATATTCCATCTGTGTCTGCTCGCTAGCATATATATTTCCGTGCCATCTTCTATCGCCTCAACCTCAACGGGTGAGTACAATGTTGATCTTGCGTAACTTTATTATTTACATAATGCAACGTCTTTATTGGATATTTGCTATACGTTACGTTGGTGTTTGTGCAAGGTGCTTTTCCAGCGCCTTTTGTTGCGGTAGGAAATCCCAGCTAAACACGCAGGTTCCCTGTGTAGGCTTTGATTGAGCCGCCTCCATTACTTACCTGTGTTTACGGCCGTTTATACATGTCAGTCTATGCAGAGGGGGGTAAAAGCTTTTGAAGGCCTCTGTATGTGTTGACCGCCCCATTAGTGTGGTGCCGTATGGGAACAGGGTAAGGACTTAGTGAGGCGCACTGAATCTTAATTCGATTACCATGACAATAGATTATTATTAGCTGACATGGTGCACATCTAAAGCTTTTACAATTCAGATATCAGATGTCCAAAGATGCAGCTGATAAAGTTGAGAAAAAAAACTGATATGGTTGTTTTGCCAATAAGTGTCTCTTATTTCTCTTCTGCCATTACATGTATCATGTCTCGCCCTCTTGTCTTGAATGTGTAATCAGATTTCAGTGTTTTATTTGATTATCAGCCGTAGTGCCTCCGTTCGATACACTGAGATCTGCATAAGGGAGATCTGTGCGCAGCTTCTCTGCAGCATCACAGGGCTGCAATTGCTGGCACACGTTCATATATAATTGACGGGATCCCTCTCCGAGATGGAGACTGTAAAGCAGTAAACAGCTTCCTCCTGTCCTGCAGTTTCCAGCTCCGTACAGAATGAGGATCTCAGGGATCAGCACGTGTCTGAGACCCCGCGAGAAGCGACAGCAGCAGCACCGGGCAATTCCACGGGAAGAAAAACCGGAGAGCACGAGGTCACGGTCACATATCCCTCCCGGCTCATCTACTACTTGAATGAGGAGTCGGAGAGCACGGATCATGACCTGGACACTCGGGCGAGGAACCAGGCCGGTGATGGACAGGTGAGACATGGGCTTGCAATGTAAAGATCCCCAGCACTGCATATTTTAGCCCCCACCAAATTCAGGTCTTCAACACTCAAACCGCTAGAAGCTGCTGGGAATGGTGCGGTATGTCCAGATTCTCAGAGGTGATCCAGGTTAACTGGCCCTCCCTCACAAATCTAATGCACTTTTCGCAAAAGAAGCAGTTTTCACTCCCTCCACTCTCTGTACTGAACAGACATTGTGGGATTGCATTGTGTACACACTTTCAGTTTACTTTTGCCAGTGCAGTATTTTTGCTGTTTAACAGCACAGCTGTGTGATTTATGATGCTCTAGAGCAGATGTTTTATCTATAGGTGCACTTAGAGAGATTTGCTCGCTGTGAATGTGATTTAATGTGTCTGCATAAATGACATTTTCACAAAAAGATTTTTTGAATAACATTTACAGGCTTTGCTGGCAGGTTTGATATAGTAACATATGTTTGTTTTGTGAAGTGTTAATGAGCCCCTGTTTATCTCCCTGACCGCAGGATGTCCACCTGGCCCAAGCAAGTTTCCAGCTGGATGCCTTTGGCACCACATTCACTTTGGACCTTACTTTGAACAAGTAAGTGTTTGTGTGTCTGAGTAGTAGAAGACAGATTTGGTTCCAAAAACACAGAATTGCTCTGTTGATTAGTTGTTGTTTTTTTAAATAGAAAATAGATATATTGCATTAATAGGTGCATGGGGATTTCTTATCTTGCTAAATTTCATTTATCACACAAATTCAGTCATCTCCTCCCTGACAGCACCTTTACATTCAAGGTATTTGTTGAAAAGCAAAGAACATTGTGGTTTAAATATCGTCTGAACTGTGCTGTATTAAAACTGCATTAATTCACAGCATTAACCTATGGCATCCCAGCTAACAGAGAACATTCTCACAACTTTGACTAACATTTTGGCAAGGTTCTCGATGTTATCAACAAACATTCTTCCAGTATCATTAATATAATATTTGTTCAAAGTTATCTGGACTTTAACAATAATCTCAAAACGTTAGCACAGCAACATTCATCGCTAATGGGACGTTTTTCTGAAATATTTTAATCGGTTGTGCATCAAACTATTTTTAAACATTATCATTCATTATTTTCAGATGGTTCAGAGAACATTCAAAAGTCATTTTTTTATTACTTGTAAATGCATTGTTACATTTATTTATTTAGCAGATGCTTTTATCCATAGCAAATTCTTTTTTTTTTTCATTTTTTAAAGATTTATTTTTGGCATTTTTGCCTTTCATTGATAGGATAGTAGTGAGACAGGAAGCAAAGTGGGAGAGAGAGGGGGATGGGATCGGGAAAGGTCCACGAGCCAGGACTCGAACACGGGACACCCGAAGCGCAATGGCGCTACATGGCGACGTGCTGCCCACAAGGCTATCGGTGACGACTCCCAAGCAAATTCTAATGAGAAATATCACAAGCAATTTGTCATATAGCCAACAATATTCTTAGTATGCAATACCAGGTTTAGCAGAAAGCTAGATTAGGAAACAAGCTAGAGCGAAGGTAAAATGCTGACAAGAGGAGAAAGTATTTTTTGTAGTAAGTGCTTTGGTTGTGGAGTGCTTAAGTGCTTGCGGAAGAGGCGTGTCTTCAGCTGCTCTTTGAAAGTTGTGAAAGTCACAGAAGATGGGGGGCAGGTTGGCAACTCAGAAAGAATTCTTCATTTATTTCTGCATATATTCTTTTACACAAACGAGTCTTGCATAATTAAAATGAGAATGCAGCAGATTTTTATACTAGGTATCATCTGCTCCTTTCAAAATTTAGAATCACAAATAGTTATCAGATTCCACGTCATATAACCAGGAATAGCCAATACCAGAGATTTTAACTGTTTAAAAGAATGAAATATTTGAATGAAGTTGTTTTCACAATTTATCCACCCTTATATCATCCTAAACCTATAAGACTTATTTCTCCTGCGGAACATGAAAGAACATCTTTTTAAAAATGTCTTAGGGTTTTTAGTCCATAAAATGAAATGCAATGTTTTATCCCATTTAATATGCACATCATTTCATTTAGTCGTTTAGAAAATATTTAAGTCATAAATAAGAATTATTATTGCTGCCTTCTTTCTTTTTGTGAGATGAATTATATGCTTGCATGTGTCCATTTTTGCAAGCTAATATGTATTTAGGCTGATTAATTGTCAGCTTGTGACAGTTATAAAAATAGGATCAGCTGCAACAACAGAAGTGTGTGTGATCATGGCATTAAAGGAGTTTTCTTTTTCTGTTTTCTTCAAAAAAATGTTTGGAACATTTGATGGTGAATTCAGCTAGTGATGCTATTGTATATAAATTTATCAAACAACATTCATATACCCACAATTTGCTCTTTCAAATACATATTTAATGCATTTTATGTATATTATGCTTTAACAAACCTATGTGGCAGAATTACTGATGCAGCTTCTGATCCACTAACAGTCTGGAGGTCCCATAACTAGAACAGCTGATACAGAAGACAGTGTTCTCCCAATGCGTGCTTTTTAAGCACATAGGTGCATGGGATCCGGGGCTGTAGCTTTATTGTTGTGTTGTTGGATATTAATGCAATTAATGCAAGAGTGCCCCTTTGAATTCTGTCTCTCACTTTGATTTTAGTGATCTGCTCTCTTCAGATTATATGGAAATCCACTATGAGAAAGACAAGCCCGTTCTCTCCAGGGTAAGACACAAAGAGCAGCAAATATCAAACAGACCCCTGAAAATAACTACTACATAGCAGTGATGAATGTGCGTTTGTTTAGGGTGGGGAACACTGCTACTACCAGGGCCACGTGAGAGGAAAAGAAGACTCCCGTGTAGCTTTATCCACCTGCAACGGGCTTCAGTAAGAAACCTTGCTTTGTTTAAATGTGCATGTGTGAGATAAATAGAGCGTAAGAGAGAAAATCGGACCTGGAGACCTACTGTGAGGCCAGATGGCAGTTGGTACACATGAAAAGATTTGAATGTCACCATGTTAGTGTGTGGTTGAGTGTCAAAGAGAGCAGCCAAGGGAGAGAGCAGAGCGTTTGTTCGGCTAGAAAAGCACGCTTGTGGTTTCCATCTTGTCACTTGACAAGTGATTTGACTCATTGTGGTTTTATCTGTCCTCGTTCCTGTATCCTTTTTCCGATTGACATCCCTGACTCTCTTTTCCCAACCCCCTTCTTGTGCTTCACTCTTCCAGTGGGATGTTTGATGATGATCATTTTGTCTATCTCATCGAGCCTCTGAAACAGACTCACTCCGTGGTAAGATCACATCATTATAGCTTATCCCTTTTGTTTTGATAGCTCGTCTGCAAATGTCACCACATTTGTACCTTTTAGGAAACAGAAGCGCGACCCCACACTTTGCACCGAACATCGTCGCTCCATGTGACCTCTGTCCCAGGTGACTGGGGTAAGTGTGCCAAGGTCTTGGTAATAGATATATGGCGAGATATTTTATCCACACCCTCATCTCCATGGTTACCTTATGTCTGTTTCCCTCAGCTGCTAATGACCCAGTTGAGGAAAAAGAAGAGGAGAAACGTATTCTTGCTAGCATGCCTTGGCTAAAGAGAAGGAGGAAAAGAGCTGTAAGAAATGACTCTCAACCTTTTCCATGTGCTCTGCTGTTTTAGCAGAAATGCTACCTCATGCTTAAACGTTATGCTTTCTGAATGTATAATTTGGATTTTATTATTTTCCAAGATGCCACGTAACATTTTTGAGGAAATAAAGTATCTGGAAATAATGATTGTCGCTGACCACAACACGGTGGGTTCATCCTCAACACATTACTGTACAAGCTTCCTGCATAAATTAACTTAGTCAAAAAAAAATGTCTTTTAATCATTTTTATACATTTCTGAATATAAAGCACTGAAATTGTTGTAAGTGAACTGTTGAAATTATCCACTAGAGGGCACTGAATACAAATGTTTCCATATTATTCACATACTGCAAAACCAAAAATGTTCATCTTGAAACTTATTTGTTTTTTCATCTCTTGTTATTGCAGTTTAAAAGGCATAAGAGTAAAAAGCATACCAGGAACTTTGCCAAATCAGTGGTCAACTTTGTAGACGCTGTATGTTCACATATTTATTGCTGTAATAATATTTCCCTAATAGTCGCCCAATTTACAGTCATCTTAATCTAAAACTGAAATGATATTCTCTTTAGATTTTTAAGGAGCAGCTGAATACGCGTGTGGTATTAGTAGCTGTGGAGATTTGGACTGACAGGGACCGGATTCCGCTGAGCGTGAAACCACTGGAAATGTTAAGAGATTTTTCAAAGTACAGACAACAGAACATCAACATCAACGCTGATGCCGTGCACCTCTTCACGTGAGTTGCAGTCTTGAATGAGTAAGTTGTGGTAGCCTGGTGGTTAAAGATGTTGCCCAGTAACAGAAAAGATTTGGTTCAGTTGTGGGTGTAGAAGAGTAACTGGGAAACTTTAGAACTCTGAATATGTGTGGGTCATTCTCAGGAAATGTGTGTGCTAAGATAATGCCAGACTTAAATCACAATATGTCATTTAACACTGATTAGTGTATAATGCAAAATATAATGCAACTTTAAAAATAAAGCATTACGGTTTTTATGACTGGAATATCAGCCAATTTGCATGTCCTTATTCATCAACATTAAATTTTCAGAGTTACATTTAAATAAATAAAAAAAATTAATTTTGCTTTTACTGAAAATAAAATATTTAATTTCACTATATAAATATAAATTATTAGTGCATCTGCTTTGGAAAAATCATAGTGATTGATATTTTTTATTAAAGCACAGGAACACTGTTCAGTAGAATGATGTTAGATAACAAGCCATTATGATTGTCTAATAACATGTAATGCAAAATATTTTAACTGTAACACGGTTGACACAAAGCATGTTTTTAAAGTAAAATATGAATTATAGCTTATTAATTAATATATTTTTATTTCAGTGTGTGATTTATAAGGCTGCCAGAATTGACCTATTCAAATTACAAATAAATACATTTCAAACTTACTGTGACAGTGTTAAAAATAATATTGTACATTAGTGTTAAGCTTACGATTAGTAATAAAAAAAATAAATAAATATCTGGCACAGATGACAATTTCCTTAGAATAAAGCTGAATACCATTGTTTGGTAATACAGTTACAAAAAAAGGGGAACTGGTGACAATGATAAAGATCTCTTTCTGCTTGCAGGAATGTGACGTTTCATTACGGTCGGAGCGGTGTTGCATATATTGGTGGTGTGTGTTCCAAAGAAAGAGGAATTGGTGTTAATGAGGTAAGGTTGACACAAGCAGCATTCTGGGTAGACAGACTGGGCAATTTGCTTTAAAACCTTACCTTACAGTCAGTCTAAATGACAAATGAAGTGTCATCTTACCTCTGCTGTGATGCACTGCTGTTTCTGTTCCTGCCTTTCAGTTTGGTAGCACATGGACAATGGCTGCCTCTCTCTCTCAGAGCTTAGCACAGAATCTGGGTATCCAATGGGATCCTGTGATCAGGAGGAGTAAGTTTGTTTCACCTCCTGCTGTCAAACTACTGGATTTCTTACTTGTTTACTGTAAGAGTTAAGGATTTAAAGTCAACTCACAGGCTTTCTCACTCACTCTTGTGTTCTCTCAGAGGAGTGCGGCTGCATGGAATCATGGGTGGGATGTATAATGGAAGACACTGGGTATCGTTAAACACACGCATTATTCTATAGCCTCTCCTGACTACCTGCCGAGCATTTTAGCTCCTAGTTTCCTGTCATATTTCTTGATTTGCGTAGGTTGGTTTTTCTCTGTTCTCCTCTGCAGAGTGCAACACCCACGCAGGTTTTCCAAATGCAGCATTACTGACTACAGGAACTTTCTTCTAAGAGGTGGTGCCTCATGTCTGTTTAACAAACCTAACAAGGTAGGCTTGAAGAATAGTGTGGACAACAGACAACAAAATGTGAAAAACACAACATTGTCACCTGCATACACATGCAGTGGATAACAACGTAATTTTTTTCACAAATATGCAAATGTAAATAAGTGGGAGGTTTTTTTCATGAAAATGTACTCACCGTCAGGCCATCCAAGATGTAGGTAATTTCTTGTTTCATTTTTGGAGACATTTAGGATTACATCACTTGCTCTGAAGCCTTTGCAGTGAATGGGTGCCGTCAGAATGAGAGTCCAAACAGCTGATTAAAAACATTAAGGTAATCTACAAGTAATTCATATGACTTCAGTCCATTAATTAAGCAAAAAGCTGCATGTTTGTAGTAAAGAAATCTATAATTAAGATGTTTTTAAATTCATAATATTGCTTTCACCATTGAAAAAGTCATCTCGTCTGACTCAGGAGAGAAATATGCACAGATCAAACCCCATTGACAAGCAAAAACAGTACAAAAGAGTTCTAAACAAATATGCCAGTAAATGTTGATGTTAAAGGACAACAGGCGATGGACTTTTTCACTGGAGGAAGCATTATTATGGATTATAAACTCATTTTGGCCAGAAGTGATGGTTAAAATGGCTAAATGTTGGATTTGTTTCTTATTCAAACATGTGGCATTTCATTTCACAAGATGTTAATTGATGGACTGGAGGTGTGTGGAGTACTTGTGGATCATTGTGATGTTTTTATCTGCTGTTTGAACTCTTATTCTGACGGCACCCATTCACTACAGAGGATCCATTGGTGAGCAAATGATGTAATGCTACATTTCTCCAAATCTGTCTAAATCTTGGATGGCCTGAGGGTGAGTAAATTTTTAGCAAATTTTAAATTTTGGGTGATTGTTTCTTTAAGGCACAATGGGGTGTGTCACGTCTTACAAATGTTACTTTCTTATAAATTCTGCTTTCTTGGTGTGCACTTCTGTTTATTAATGTATGCTATGTTTTTGGAGAAGGGTCTGGCTGCAGACTTGCACTTGCACTCTCAGACACTTGCACTTCCGCAAGTGACGTCACTTGCAGTCTTTGCTACCTGCGTCGTAGAGGTCTGCTATCCGACCCGAACCCGACGGGTCCTGAAATACTTTCAGGTTTCGGGTCGGGTTCGGGTTAATGTTTAATGAATAGCTTCGGGTTTGGGTCGGGCTCGGGTTTATAGCTAAACTAAAACTATATGCAGGCTACGCTGCTTTCATAGATGCACGGGCACACATTATTGCACACGACAACACAGCACGGTAACTTTTATTAGTAAAATAGCTTCGACAGGCTACTGACTCGCAACGTTATATTTCTCTGCAATGAGGGGGTAAAATCGCTGTTTTTGAAGGAACTAAGCCTCATTGCTTGTAGAGAGAGACGTGCAGACGCAGGTTCACACACGCAACTTTCATCTCTCTCTCTCTCTCTCTCTCTCTCTCTCTCGCGTGCGCTAATTCAAATAAATAATGTAATTAGCCTAATTAATTCAAATAAATGCGATCTTACCGCACTGCATCTCTGTGTCTGATTTAAAGCAGGCCGAATGCTAACGAGCCTTAACTGACGAAAATGACCATAATTTGCACGATGGAAGAATTATCGTCTTGTCGTAGCTATAGGCTACAACCATTCAAAAACTCGGCAGAATTTATGTGACCGCTGCACCTGATGTTCATAAACTTTCATAACTGGTAAGTGTTTTTTCTTTTGCCTTGTGAACTGGCCAACCCTTAATTATTCTGTTTCTTTACATATATTTGCTTACTGACCGTTGCATGCATACAGCATTTTTTTTAATTGGCTATTGGTTGTGTGAAAAAAAAAAAGATTTCGGGTTCGGGCTCTAAATTTAACTGTGCCACTTGGGTCGGGTCGGGTCGGGTCAGACGATCTCGGGTACGGGCCAGGTTCGGGCTTCACTTTAAAGCCCGTGCAGACCTCTACTGTGTCGTCACTTGCAATCGACACAAATCGTGCGTGTTGCCAATGGAGACAAGACTGAGAGTGCAAGTCTGAGAGTGCAAGTGCAAGTCTGCAGCCAGACCCTCTTGCGTTTTTGTGCTATTTTGGGATCTTACACTCCAACTAATCTATTTTTGGATCTACGTGCCTTTCTGATTGTTCTGTTCATGTACCTGCAAGCCACAAAAAACAGGGGTCTTCAACAGAAAGCTGAAATTGAAACGTTGAAGCGGGTTTGATGTCAGTGGCATCAAATGTCACCGGTTCTCGCGTGTATTGTGATGGAGTGTCATTGACATCAAACAAAAATCAAGTACTTGCAGTCATCATATATTAGACTGGATATGTTCCTGGATATACTTGTGCTTTGTGTTGGCAGCTCTTTGAGGCTACAGAATGTGGGAATGGCTACGTAGAAGTGGGAGAGGAGTGTGACTGTGGGGCCCGAATGGTAAGCATATTTTTTTTTACATAAGTCATACTTCCATACAGACAACAGCAAAACATAATATTTTGCTAACCTTTTTTGGTCTGTGTGCACGTATTTTATCTGGTTATGCAGGAGTGCTATAAAGACTGCTGTAAAAAATGTTCTTTGTCTAATGGAGTGCACTGCAGTGACGGCCCCTGCTGCAACAGCACATGCCTGGTAAGACACTTTGCTTTTGCCTCACTATTCATCATAACTTCCCCCATCCTCAACTACTGAGTATCTGTATAATACACTGAACAGTTGTTTCTCTCAATCCCTGTCCCTGCACCTTTTTCAGTTCTACCCACGCGGATACAGCTGTCGATATGCTGTAAATGATTGTGACATATCAGAGACTTGTTCAGGAGACTCGGGACAGGTCTTGCTATTTCTTTCAATTCTATTCTGTTTTTTCTTTTTTTATGTCAACAATTTAAATGTGACATTAGAAACATTAAAACATTTTTTAAAGGGGAAATATAACGGTATAAAGGGTTGAACAGAAAGAAAAGCATTTTCGCAGAACCACATAATGAAAGTACACTTCAGTAAAAGCAAAATTTGGGTAGAATTATCCCAAATTTTACAGCCCATTAAAATGTAATGGTGATTCATATGCACATTTTCTGACATTCCCTTGAAAAACAAACATTACAAATTAAATAAATGTTGTTGTTTTTTATTTCCTTGCATTACACAAATTGAAGTGAGAGTTAATTTGATGAAATGTCCAGTATCTGATTCTTCCTGTAAATAATATTTGTAGTAAGTTATGGCTGCACAATAGGGCACAACTGGCACCGTTTTCGAACAATGGGCCACTAATTAATTTATGCAGAAAATGCTACAGTTTCTACATGACAATCACAGGGAGGATGGTGTTTCGCACAATACACCCCCAAGCTTCACTATCTGCCATAACAAAAGGCATGTTATTCACTAAATGACAGCCTGCCTGCAGTTTTAACACTTCTAAAAACTTGAGTAGCAAAAATCCAGTTGTCAGCTGCTACACTCTAAAATATGCTGGGTTAAATATAACCCAGCGCTGGGTTAAAAAGGGACAAACCCAGCTATTGGGTTGTTTTGACCCAGCGGTTGGGTTCAAAACAACCCAATAGCTGGGGTTGTCCCTTTTTATTTTTTAGAGTGTATCCAGTAACTAAAGTAAATCTCAATAAATATCATAAAAAATACTAAAACATAGATAATGCTGATCTAAATGGTAAAAATACTGTTTTTTTAATAAATTTTTATCATTGAATCAAAAATACTTTGTAAACATCTGCTATTCTTACAGTGCCCCCCTAATCTTCATAAGCAAGATGGCTACTCTTGTCAGCTCAACCAGGTCAGATATATAAATCTATTTAAATACATGGAAGACCAACATTTAAACTATTTTTGATCAAACCCTCTACAAATTGTTTACTACTATTCCAGGGTCGCTGTTACAGTGGTGAATGTAAGACCCGGGACAGTCAGTGCAAATACATCTGGGGTCCAAGTGAGTGATGCTGATGCCTTCAGAATGCTTCAACTGTTCTTGCCAAAGAAAGCACCTTAAAATAACTGCAATCCACCCACTCTGTCTTTCAATAAATGCTTGCTTGTGTTTCCTCTTTTTCTTTTCTCTGTCTCACTCCCTTCATTCTTTCTGTCTGTTCCTTATCTCTCAGAGGCTGGAGGGTCAGAGAAGCACTGCTATGAGAAGTTAAATACAGAGGGGACAGAAAAAGGGAACTGTGGGAGAGATGGAGACAAATGGGTGCCCTGCAGCAAACAGTGAGTCAGTTCCTCCAATTATTTGGAGAGCAGGAATATGCAGCACTATGAAACGTTAACATGGTACAAAACCAGGTCAAGTCTAAATGGCAGCTCTTGTTCTGCAAATGTCTTGGGCATGTGTTTTGCATGTGCTTCTTTACTGTCGAAAATGATGGAAAACATTGAAAACGTTGTGTCTTTTTAAGTTTTCTGTAGGTACACCAGGTAATGTTAATGTGTTCTGTTACAGTAATGTTAGAATTAGGGCTTCTCGACTAAATATTCATTTAGAAGCTGAACCTAATCACAGTATCATTTACAGACTTTGCATGGAGGAATTTAACTTTCATCATTGCTCAACAAGTAAAATGAAATAACAAGTGAAGTACTGTCATTTGTGCAGACTTTAATGCCAAGACATGGAAAATATACATGTGAAATGCATAGGGTATTTACATTTGTTAAGGTTAATTTCCTGTGCATTTTGTGTTAGGAAATATAGAAACATATGTTCTTGTGCAAATGAGATTTGACCATTGCTAGGTTGATCAAACCCCTTAGATGTAAATGTTTTTTACAAATTTTTACCTGAGATTTTAAGTTAAACATATTCAGATATTCCTGGTTCTCTGATGTTGGTTAATGGTAAAATGACATGCAGGTAAACAGATAAAATACTTTTTTTCAGTCAATATTTAGTTTTTTCTTTTCTTTTAGAAATATTTAGATATACAAAAAATATTTTGTCAAATATGGCAATTTTAGCAGTGATGTGACATTAAATCTTATATAAAAACTGCTGAAATATTTCTCCTGCTGAAACCAACGTCTCTTTCAGGGTTCTTCTTCTTCTAATAATTATTATTATTACATATTGCTGTTTTAATGTACAGTGGTTCTGAAAAATGAAAAAAATTAATATTTGATCATTTTAAAATGATTTTATTTTACGCTACAAGTTATTTAATACCAATATTTATGTATTAAAGTTATTAACTTTCAAACATTCAAACTCTCACACTTTAAACATTTCAAATCCTTGAGCTTTTTTTTTCTGCAAGAAATGTGTAAATAAAGTGAACCAAGTGCATGTTACATTCCAAAAATTCATATTTAGCTCACAGCAAATCACATAGAGTTTGTGAGAAGCAGCATTCACTATCAACCGAGCCACTTTGAGACAATGAAGCACTGTATCAAAGTTGTACACAGTTGTATAAACAGGCTATACTTATTTTATTATTGATTAATATTTTATTTTGATTAATTATGCATCCCCATTTATTTGAATTTTACATTAGATTGGTTGAATTAATAGCTTTATATCAACCCAACCCCCTGCAATTCTCTTATGAACCCCCAGGGGTTCACAAATCCCCATTTTGGAAACCCTCCAGTTGATAAACCCTATCTTTACCATTACCAGTGATTGGAATGGGTATTTATTTGTGTTAAGAGCCTTGTTTTATTGGCATGGTGTACTCTCATGATGTGTTTATCAGAAGTTACTGATAATATTGGAAACAACTTGATCCCTGTGGGTGTAAGGAAATTAGAAGAAGCAGTGAATGCTTGCTAAATGCTGTAAAAGTCTATATGTGAATCCCACATGAAATTTGCAGAACAAAGGTTACAGTCTAGACATGATCACATAACCATCTCTAATCCTTTCCAAATCCCGTGGATTTACAGTGATGTGTTCTGCGGGTACCTGCTGTGCACTAACATTGGGAGAATCCCAAGGATCGGGACCCTGAAAGGCGACGTCACTCCCACCACATTTAACCATCAGGGGCGACTGGTGGATTGCAGGTCTGTTCCTGAATCTCTGCAAATATTCTCCCATTATACTTTAACAAAACTCTTGAGATACTTCTTTCTTTTACCGTAGTGGGGGACACGTGCTGTTGGATGATGACACTGATCTAGGGTATGTGGAAGATGGTACGCCGTGTGGCCCCTCTATGATGTGCCTTGAACGGAAATGTCTACCTATCTCCTCCCTGAACCTCACAGCCTGTCCGTCTGGCCCAGGTGGCCGAGTCTGCTCTTCTCACGGCGTGAGTGAGCACCATCTGACACTCTCTGCTGTTTAGATGAATCTCACACCACAGTCAGCCTTGAAAATAACCCACCAAAGCCAGAAATCCACTCAAATCCACTTACAACATCAATCCAGACTTTTAACGTCAGGGATTGAATTCCGCCCCTGCATTCCATTTATATCCAGAGGAATGACAATCTATTCCATAACAATTGAAAATAACACATTGTCATGGGTATCCAATATCTATAAGTGGGTCGATTTTTGTTTTAATTGTGCTTAAATCTGCTGTAGGACAGCACACATTGCAGGTCAGTAAACTAGCCAATCAATCAGACACACTGTCTGACTGTGGCTCATTTTGTGTTTTGGGATTTGCAGACAAGTTGTTTTTTGAGATGTCTTAGGAAGGCTGAGTTTTGAAGAGTGGGTATTGAAATTGGTGAAAAACTGCTGGAATTATTAAATAAATGGTGTTGTTTTGAACATTCTATTCATCCTTTAAAATCCTGTAAAAAAGTATCAGTTTCCACTACTATATTAAGCACAACTGCTTTCAACATTAATAATAATAAATGGTTTTTGAGCTCCAAATCATCATGTAATAAAGTAATCAATTTTATTAAAAAAATATAAAAAAGATATGGTAACACTTTCTATGAAGCCCATATTTATAATACATTATAAGGGTATTCTTAAGGCATTATAATGAATGCATAATGCATTATAAAAAAAACGTATAATATGTTATAATTTTTAACATTTTTTAAATAGAGCAGTTATTTTACACTCTAAAATGATTTCACAATATTGCTGTTTTTACTTTATTTTGATCAGATAAGTGCAGCCTTTGTGAACATTTTTTTTTTTCAAAACATTAAAACCAAAACCAAACTTTGAACAATAGTATGTGTATTTTAAACCAATTTTATTATATTGTAAAAAAATCTTATCAATCATAAATTGTAATTGTGATATTATAAAATATTATTGAACATTACTGTATTCATAAAACCTGAAGAGAAACATTTCCAATTAAATTCACATTTTTTTTATAAAATGATTTTTCAGCACATGTACAAACTGTAAAATGAAAATGTAGAAATAATTTTTAGTTAAACTGGCTATTCTGTAAATATTAAGCTGAGGCTTACAGGCTTACCTTTATCATCACTATGTTACACATGATCACACATGAGTTTTTGTCCCACTCTTTCAGGTGTGCAATAATGAAGCAGCCTGCACCTGTGATGCTACATGGGCAGGAACTGACTGCAGCATGCACGACCCCCCAAAAGAGCCGCCCGTCATCGAGGACCCAGGTCCCAAGGGTTCGTGACCTCTCAATTTTTTAAACCTAAAAAAAACGTGTGTGTGTCTATATATATATATATATATATATATATATACCATAT
>NW_015540892.1:2493818-2493998 GCF_001515605.1 Sinocyclocheilus anshuiensis
ATTTACAGCCTAATCCTCAAATGCATACACACCTTAACTCCAATCCACTGCAAAGCCACTTCCAAAGATCACTGCTTTTTGTAGGTGCCCATTTTGATATTGTGACTTTTCCCACTCACAAGACTTTCACAAACACTAGTACGTGTACATTTAAAAAAAAAAAAAAAAAAATGGGGCTTT
>NW_015540892.1:2494034-2497517 GCF_001515605.1 Sinocyclocheilus anshuiensis
AGTACGTGTACAATAAAAAAAAAAAAAAAAAGGGGCCTTGAGTGACATTTTCTCTGTTGAATCACCCCTATTTCCTCTGCACAGTGAGCGTGGCCACAAACAGGCTGATAGGGGCAGTGGCAGGGACCATTCTGGCCCTGGGGGTGATTTTTGGAGGCACAGGGTGGGGAATAGAGTAAGCACCTCTTAACCCTTTAATGCCACTCCCCCAGCAAGAGGGAGATCCTGTGATCCCCCGTGTGTACGTGTGGTTGTGTGTACGTGTTCTCCCAGTGGCTTTGTCCGTTGTGTTGAATGTGATGGTGCCTTGTAATTTTTGTTGTGTAATTGGACTGATTGATTGGTATATCTCTTATTTTCTCCTCTCCCTTGGCTGCTATTATCATGGATATTTTTATTATCACCCTGTGTTAATGGAGTGTTGCGGTGCTTCCCTTTCTGGTCCATGTGGGGCATTAACATAGAACAAAAAATTCAAAGTGAGAAAAGAGGATCAAGAATGAAGAACAAGACGAGGAGGGAGGAAATGCCACCAACCTTATCATAGGCTCCATCGCAGGGGCCATCCTGATGGCAGCCATAGTGCTGGGGGGGACGGGATGGGGATTTAAGTAAGAGCGGCACCGCATGCTTCCTATTGCCTGCCAGCCTGGAACAGGCTCACTCACACTTAAACATACACACTCTCACACACTTTTGCATACATGAACACAACACTTACCACTACACACTCACATTCACACATACACAAGGGCCTGGGCTTCTGCTACAGACAACAGATACCAAAACTAGATCATCATTTAAAGTGCCAAATTCTGAGCTACATGCTATGATAGAATGCTAAGGGATGATATGTGTAATTTGTAGTTTTTTTCTGTAGCAAAATATGTCATTGTAAGTTACTTAAATGTAACATTTTCTTAAGTATGCTAATATGTTCTTTACAGGCGACAGCAGATGGTAGTTTACCTCATTAGCACATGCTAGCTAGATGTTTAGTTGTTGAAAAATTGGCCACTAAAATGATCCGGCTACATCTCTAAACCACTATATTACAGCTTTAGTCTAGGTCTAGACATTTAACCCAGTTGGTTTAGTGCTCTGTAGACTGTAGCAGAACCTCGTGCAGTCTGGCCCATCGTTTGACGTGCATGCGAGCAAAATGGTAAAATGGATACTGAGCAAGATGTTTAATGACAGTTATGAATTAACATCAGTATCAAAGAGAATAATGTGTAGCCTTTTTTGCTAACTACATGCTAACATTTAAAATGTATAGTATTAGTAATGCCATGACCAGTTTTATGTAGTAAGGTGGGAACTTTGGAGAAAGTAACATTGTATGCTTACTTAAAACTACTCTATGTAACTTTTTTTTGTTCAAGTGCTGCATAAATCCATCTTCCAAACTATATATTTGCCTTACTTTGAATCACTATATTGTAAAGCGGTCAGGACAGATTTCACGGGAAACTGCATAATTCAGTCATTCATCTGTGCGTGTATACATCGTATCCGTATAAATAACACAAAAAAGGTCAGACCACAACAAAAGAACCTCGTACCAAAAAGAGTTTGTGAGTAAAAATGAAAGCGAGTGTCCACACTAAAAACGAATCAACACTAGCTTAGCTTTCCAGAAATAGGTTTAGTTTGCGCATTTACTGTGCATTGACTAGATTCACACAACAATATTTATGTTGCTAGCAATGCCAGTCTCTAAACTAGTTATTACTTTTAGATAGCATACTAGTCAGCTAGCCACCGTTTTGCCTTATCTGATTTGAATACCAATTATTATGTCTAATGTCAGCATTACCGATCTTTTGTAATGTTAATTTAAAGGGAACCCGAGTATTAAGATTTGTATGGCTTAATATAACGCACATTATTTCTCTTACTAAAAAATGTAGTAAAAAAAAAAAACGTAAGATTTATGTAATTTTAAAAAATCTACATTTTATACATATTTTGGACTATGGGGGGCGCCATTACTTCGATGACGTCAAATGGTTGCACTCTGTGACCTACACAACTTGGAAAATAAAATACTGATTTGATGCCACATTGTTGCTGCTTTTGGTTGTAAGTTTCAGTTTAAGAGAATGGGAAGATGGCTGTGGAGGAATAAAACTTAATAAAGACCCGTATCTTTGTTCTCTAAACTTTAGCTCTGATGCCTTTGAGGCTTTTAGTAGACCACTGAGAAAACAAAGACATGGGTCTTTAGGAAGTTTTATTTGTCCACAGCCATCTTCCCATTGTTTTCTCCACTTCTTATCACTAGTAAAACAGTTGAAGTCTTAATACCTGGGGTTCCCTTTAAAACAACTCTTTGCAAATAAGCTACTTACCTGCTCATAAGGCGTATTTTCAGATATACATATTTATTTAATTGCTTATTGGTTTATTATGTGGAAGTGCCATAAGCCATCAATTTCATGTGCGGAACAGCAGAACCAAAGCGCGACTCTAAAGCAAGCGTGACTTGCTTTAACTGCTAGAGGGCCGAAAGTTACATAGTGTAGCTTTAAAGATTCCAGTAAATGTGTGTAACATCAAACATGTTAACAGAAGATGCATTTGGTTGAAAAACAGTATATCTAAATGTAGATTAGCAACTGTTTGTCTAAGCACATGTAAAACCTTTCTAATGGCCAGCTTAGAACCAACTAGGAGCAAGTTCTGGGAAGCTTTGAGATCTGGAGATCATCCAAGAGGACTTAGACTTAGCTCACCGCAGCATGCTCGTTTGCACATAGCATCTTGACTGAGCCCATTTAGAGTTTGCATGCGGACTGGCACCAAGCCAGAGCTAAAGCGGAGTGCTATCAGAGCATCGCACAAAGGCTGGGCTCACCTCAAGTGAAGGGAGGGGAGGGGTGTTTGTTGTTTTCCTTGCTTTGAGAAGCAGGGTGGGTTGTTGGGGAGGGACGGGGTGGGCAGGGATGACAACTTTCTGACGCACTCTCCTCGCCGTGATCTCTCTCTCAATCCCCCCTCCGTTGTCTGAAAGGGTGAGAGTTTGAGCGGAGAGGGGTGGAGGTTGTGTCGTAGGCAGCCTTTGTGCCATGGCTGGCTGCCACACCCTCTTATCTCCCGGAAGGCCCTGGGCCCCCCTGAAAACCTAGAACAGAGCAAGAGCCCTCACCCCCCACCCGGATTCGCCCGGCACCGCTGCCTTTACTGCCTGCTTCACAGAGACCTGGTACAGACACACGCTCTGCACTGCACCTGCATGCTACCCCAGTCACCCCCCTACACAACGATAGTGGCATCTCCCACCTAACCTCTCTATGGACAGGTGCATGTTAAACTGCTGGGATGCCCCACATCAAGCCACGCTACGGGGAGGTTGTGTCAAACCCCTGTTGTTGTTGGTGTTGTTGCAGTTCTTGTTGCCTTTCTTGTTGTTCCTGGTGGTATCGTCGTAGTTCATGTTGTGGGTGTGACTTCCTTTTCTGACCCTCGATGTTGTACACT
>NW_015540892.1:2497588-2517839 GCF_001515605.1 Sinocyclocheilus anshuiensis
TTTTCTATGTCTATGTCCGTGTTTTCTCCCAGGAGGTAATGTTCTTTTTCCACACCCCTCGTTGTCTTTCTAACACATACTCACCCGCAGTCAGCAGAGGGACACTCTGTGTCTCTCCTTGTCGCTGCGAAGAACTGCCGTTTTTACCCGCCGCAACCTGACGGCGACTAAACATTATGGATAGCTTTTGATAAATGATTTGAATTGATCAAGAAGCTAAAGAAACGACTACCACGTGGTTGCTGCGGGTTAAGGCGGTAAGATGGGCAGCGAATTGTATGTTGGATGTCTCTGGCATTGCCTGCACTAACCCCCGTCTCATTTGTTTTGTCCTGTTTGTCCTCATCACCAAGAAATGTCAAGAAAAGACGATATGACCCTAACGCCAGTGCCATCTAAAGAGGCTAAGAAAACTGCATCCTTGCCTAGTGTGCCCCTGGGTTCCGTCAGAACCCACCGGACTGTACCCTCTCCTGCTGCTGACGCCGCTGCCGTTACTTGAATATAAAAGGACAGAAAGCGAGAGAAGAAAGGGAACGAACGGTCGAACATTTTTCATTTGAAGTCACGTAGAACTGCTTCTCTAGCGCTGCCCCCGTTCCTTTGCCCCTCTGGCCCTGAGCATTCACACTGAGCCGTTTAGCAACCCTGATAACTGGTAGTGGATGGTACCACTCATCGTGGCATGACTTCACGTTTACACGCCACGACCTCCGGTTCCGACCCAGGCATGACCAGCTTCAGCTGTGGACCTCACATGGCAGAGGAGGGATGCAAGACAAACATATTGTTAATTAAAAAAAGAAGAATGATTTAAGTTCCAGTAGGTTGGTAACACATCCATGTGTGTGTAAATGACCACGTCCTAAGAGAGGGACCCATATCAGACAGACATTTCAAGGCATAACTTTAACGTTTTTTTGTTATTTCAGCATGTTATAATTGCAGGCATTTTCTGTAGTATTAATGAAACAAATAAACCCAAACAAAAAAGTAAAAAAAATCAATCCATTTGGCCAGCAGCGTATACTGCTGCATGAGGAAATCACCACTGTTATATATATGCCTAATGACGTCAATTACTGTTCCCCTTGAAAAAAAACAAAAAAAAAATTTTAAACTGACTGGGCCATGTAGGTCTGCCCTGACCTGAATGCCATCACTGGTCAATCAGAGAGCTGCATGATGTAACTGGACTGGGGGCGGAGCCCACACAGCCTGCTGCGCTTTTCAAGGTATCTGCATGTCAAAGGAAAAACAGTTAACATTTACTTACTATGCAAAGGGGAAACGTTGCACAAACCCTACGGTTTGGTAAATAATTTTCAACTGAGACTAACAATGAAATCGATCTCAAGCTAGCTGATAATTAATAAGGCAGTCTTTTATGTGCTTGGCCATCTATGTTTGACATTATAATAAGCTTCTGATTACTTAAAATTAATGTTTCTATGAAAATCTCAGCTTCTGAAAATGAAAATGTCATTGTCAGCTGTGTGGGACAGCATAATTGAGGCACTTGTGATATTAAAATGATATTATTATAGTAGAGAGCTGTTTCAGTAGAGAGAGCTCTAGTTTGGGGCTATGCCACTGGAATAAGAGCAGAAAGAGAGGGTGTTTTCTATACCATAATTGATCTACACCATCAGGTTTTTGAACTCATCTTCTAAACCCTGAGCCCTTTTACAGCCATCATGTTCCCATGGAAGCATTGCCAAAACTACAAATAATGATAATAAAGAACTTGACAAAAAATTTCAACTTTGAGATCTTTTTTTTTTTTTTTTACATCAAACACATCATCAGTTCAGAAGTCTTTCTTTTAGTACGTTCAGTTTGTCCTTTTTATTGGTAGACTTTGCATTCACACTGAAATTTAAAAACACTCCATATTCAAATTTTTTTCAGAACCTGTAACAAATTTATGGTGTACTGAAAACAAATATTAATGTTTATTTATTGTCGAACAGACTGTTATAAAATAACATCCGAAATGTCTAGTATTCAAAAATCAATAAAAAAGCATATAAATTCGCTATAAAATCACATAGGCATGAATGATATAATTTATTGCTCGATATTAGATTTTCTAAATTTAATGGTAATGGTATCAGTGTCCAATATTGACCTATATTAGTTTTCCCTACATATAAATAGTGGAATAAATCTTGGAACCTATTTATTTTTAGATTTCATTAATTGTGAATTGTCAACCATCAGTCCACTGTGAGCATCTGCTGTTATGATTAACCTTGCGATGGAATGAGAGATGGAAATTGGCTTGTATTGTTTGCAGGTAAGGGAAAGTTATTTTGGCTGCCATCATGCCAAACTGGTGGTTCTCACAGAAGTGACGAGATGAGAAACAGAATCTCTCACTCCCTCTGCTGCCGTCATTAGCTTTTCTTTCTGCAGACTGACCGACCCTGATGGAGAGAAAACAAAAATCGGCCACAAAAATATATATTTATTTTATATTATTTTTACTGAATATTTAAAATAACTTAACATACCTTAAAAGCATTTGCTGCATTTTGGATATGTAACTAATTATAGACAATGCTACAAAGTATTAGAAAAATTACGGCACAAACCTGTGGCTGTATATAGAGAAAGCTCATTTCGAAGTCGCTGTACAAGCTCACAAAGTTCCTCTTCTTCATCCATCTCTGAGTCATCTGAGTCTGAGTGCTCTTCCAGAGCTAAATCAGACATGGATCGATGAAGTAAAGAAAGAGCTTGTGTTTTATGCAGTAGCTCCTCCTCTTCCTCCTGTAGCCCCTCCTCCTCAACTTCCTCTTGCTGCCTTGAAGCTGTATGGACATCCTCTTTGTCATCCAGATTTGTGGAGATGTCTTCTGATACCTCATAAAGAGTCTCCTCCTCATCCACTTCTATTCTTCCTTCCTGATATGCTTCCCTCCCCTCCTGAACCTGCTCTTCTCCACTGGAGCTGTCTTGAGGTTTTAAACACCCAGGTTGAGTCCAGTCGTTTTCACTAATGCTGTCATCATGTTCTGGTTGAAGGTCTGAAAGGTCAATTCTGAGCTGATCTCTGTCCCTCACACACATCTGTGACAATGAAAAAAAACAATGAAAAGAACCTGTTATATGTTCCTTGTCATCTCTTGAATCTGCTTAAAAATTCAATCCAGTTGGATAACAGTTTTAACATCAACCAATAAACCTAATGTTATATTTGTCATATTTAAATGAAACGTAAATTAAATGCACGAAATGAATTCGATTATTCAAATAAAATGTATATTTTTAAACATCCATTTATATTACAAAATTATATTAAATTCAGCATAAATGTGCATTAATTTATTCAGTTAAAAATGGTTAACATAAAATATGGCTAGCTGTGGAACAAGCAATATGTAATTAGTTCAAATGGGAAATGAGATTGAAACAAATTGGATGTAAGCCTAGCCTATTGATGATACATATATGAAACCTGGTTATTGTGCATAAACTGAATGTGTTCTAAATATATTTAAAACCCATTCAGTTTATTAGTACAATTATAGAAATCTTACATGTTTCTTATTTGTTTCTTTATGTATAACTGACAAATATGCATTACATTTAGTTTCTTAGTTCATGTTAAATCTGATGGAAATCATTCAAATACAGAAATCTTAGATTTAGGCCCAGATATTTTTGGACTGCCCTCTTTATGACCCCTCTCACATGTCTGACTCTGTCCAGTTCTTCTTCCAGATGATGGTTATGTTGGTTCAGTGCCTCCATCATGGTCTTCAGCTCAGTACATTTGTCCTCCAGTGAATGATGCTCTGACTGGGCTGCAACTCTCCACACTTGAAACTCTTTCTCCAGGAGCCTGATCATAACATCACAAACACACTGAGGCCCAATACAAAAATACAATTACAAAAACATGGTACACAAGACTACCCTTTTTTTTAATACTCAAAAGATTTATTTTGGGCCCACCATTTATCTCTCTGCAGATCCCTCATGGCCTTCTGAGTAACACTGAGGCCTTTTTGGAGAATAGCTGTTTCTCTCTATAACACCATAAAAGTAAAAAAAATAAACCCAGGGGCATAATTTATTATGTATCATTATGATAATCTATAGAGTGAAATTTTCTTATAGGAACCCCTTGTTGCACTCTATAATGTGAAACGTTGCAGGTAAGTAACCTGAGGAATCTCTGTCTCCTCTGTCTGCAGGCCTTTAGACTCTACTGGAACCACAGCAGGGGTGGCAGTCAGACTTATTTCAGGAGCTTTATGCATGTCTGGATCTGCTACAGACTGCAGCACTGGAGAAGGGGCACTGCAAAGACACATGAAATCATCTATATGCTGTATTTCATCAATGAAAAACACATGGTAAACATGCTAAATGTGTACCTGTATTGCAGCTCTGCACTAGAGCCTGCTCTCAGGGCTCTCTTCCTCTCTGCTTCTCTCCGAGCGTGTCGAGGTACCAAAGCGTGTCGAGCACTAGAGGCCAGTGACGCCATTGACTCCTTCCAGGATGGCTGAACAAAGAATGTATATAACCATAATATATATAGCATAATTAAAAGAGTAGAAGTATTGTCAGTTACTATTTTTGTCATTTCATATTTTAAATAATTAATTAATTATTGACAACACATATTAATATTTCCTGAGAATAGCTTTTGAATACATAATGGTGGTATACTGTATGTGTGGTAAATAGTAAAATGGTTCCTGTGTCCTAGTAACCCAAATGGCTTAAAATAATATATATTTTTTTTATTTAATGAATTTCATTGCATTTGCCTATTCCAGCCTACAGTTCACATCACTCTATCCTGCTATGGATGCATTTATGTTGTTATTAAAATCCTGGCCTATAATGAAAAGCTGCTGAATGTCTAATATTTCAAATTCTATAATATTTCTAAATGAATAAACAGACAAACGCTAAGTCAAGGCATTGAATTAAAAACCCTAGTTAATATATATAAAACATCATATGCTTGTTTGCACACCTGAGTGCAATATTCCAGTACAGGATGAGAGGGCTTGTGTTTCCTGCTGCGTCTCTCAGTCAGAAAGCAACTTTGGCACAGGTGTACGTTCAGGCATTTCAAACAGCGATACCTATGGACAGGTCATACCATTATCATCTACCAGACAGCATGCATGTCAACCCCAATACAAACATACAGTAGCAGTATTATTTTATGTTATATAATTTAATATGTTTTCATTTTAGCTTTATTTTCAGTAATTATGTTTTTTTTGTCATTTATGTTTCTTTTATTCATTATTTCAGTTTTAGCTAGTTTTATTCATATTACAAACACTTTTCTACACACCGTGTACATGCACACAGCTGTGGGCCAGTGGTACAGCTTAAAACCCCATGAAGTATGTATGGTAATACTATGAAAAAGCATACCTGAGGCCAGTGATAGGAAAGGCTTTACAGGCATGGCAGCGGACTCTGTGCTGTACAGCTTCACTCACTGAAATCCTGTAGAGTGTGGACAGCCATAATAGCAGCCGGGGTTCTGACTGCAGCCAGCCAATAAAATGCTCTTCAGTCACACGTGCACTATTTACCTGAGAGAAAATTGGTATTGTATGTTGCTTTGAATAAAATATTCTGCTAAATCAGGGATTTTCAAACTTTTTGTTGCCACGGACCACAAAATAGGATGGTCCTCTTGTTGTTTTAATGTTTTTAGAAGAAGTATCTTATGCTCACCAAGGCTGCATTTATTTTCATCATAAATACAGTAAAAACAGTCATTAGTTATTGGAAAAATATACTATACCCCATTAAAGCAAGAGCACACTGCAGCTTCAGCTTGACCAAAAACATGGTTTTCCTGAACCATTGCTGGAACCTTAACCAGACCATTTTTAGTTAGAAATTTGCTAGTATGTGTTAGAAGTGGGTCTAATTCATTGGATTGTTTCTCTCACCTGGCTGAGGTCTTCCAGCAGGATTTTGAGTGCACTTCGACTGATAGAGCCCCTGTCACTCTCCTGATTCCCACTGTAGCTCTCAGCCAGTCGGAACAGACCTGCAAATGAGACAAACACAGACTCTAAACAATGTTGCCATGATCCTAGCAACATTATTTCATCCTGAAAGATATAGAAATTAAGTGAATGTGGAACAGACCTCTCTGTTTAGCCGAGAGAGTGTCTCCACAGAGGGCGATCAGCGTGGCCTCCACTGACCTGAGCAGAATAACACCAGTTTGCTCTCTAAAAGAAAGCAGAAAGTTTAAAGTGCACATGCATAAATACAAAAACAGACCATACAATGTCGAATCAACAGAGTTATCTTTCACCTGTCAAACAGTTTAAAGAGAAGCCTGGTGGTTTGATCTGTGGCTTCAGGAACCGCCTCATCAGGAAGCTCATGTGAAATGCTCTGGAATAGCTCTTCTAGATGCTGCTGTACATCTTCTTGAGCAAGACTAATCACTGGTTCCCCAGAACTGCACAAAGTATTTAGAACTGGGCGCAAATCCGGCAGTGACACCAGGTGCACTGAAGATTGAAATGAAAGACTCACTATGAGATGAAAATTGCAGGTGGGTGAGGTAATATAATGCTAATGCATCCAGCTGTATTTCACGTAAAAAATAAACATGGAAAAACTCACTCTGGCATAGTTTTTGTAGCGTGCGAAGCTTTAGAGCAGCTCGATACACTGCGGAACGAACTTCATGTAGACATTCTATGGGAGAAATACGTGAAATGACACATGAAAAGACCACAAAAGAGAAGACTAACAATAACTGCATTCACTGCAAAACACAACTTGTTTCAAGAAATTGATGGGATCTTTTTCGATAAATGTAGGCTATTTTGAAAATAAAAATAGAGTTGCGTTGACCTGAATTTGTGCTAATTTCATTGTAAACACACACTCAATATAATTAATAAATGTCTTATTATCTACAAACCCTCTCCAGCAGCCAATACTGCTTTTTACACAAACATTTTTGCCATTTTCAGTCTTTTATTAATGCAAAGAGGGATCAAACTTACCAGTGCTATCCAAATCCATAACAGTCCACTGCTCAATAAGCCGCAAGTTTATTTCTAGACAACTGGGAAAACAAATAAATAGGCTAATTACACTTTTATTTACATTTTAGAGTTATTGTAAATGCTGTTTAGTACACTCTTATTTACATTTTTGTTTTAAATACTGTTTACAATTCCAGTAAATAAAGTATTAAAAAAAAAAGTTAAGTTGTTACTGTTTCATTGACTATTTACAGCGGTCGACGTCGACCCAGCAGAAGACTTGGCAACCTTGAATATCTGGCAACCCCACACTCATTGATCTAGGCGCTGCCACGCGATTTTCGAGGGAAAACATCATATGATAAAACGGTGGGTGATTTACATGTAAAATTGTAAATGTAACAGTATTTATTAACAACAACAACATATCTAAAAGCGTCTATGCTACTATTACTGCACATTAGGTAGGCTGCGATATGTATAATTGTATATATAGTGCAAATAAGTTAGCTACAGCTACAGTTTCTCCGTGTTCAAAGTAGCCTAATAACGTTACAGGAAAGCGAAAGCAAAAAAATAGTTGAGAAACTGCTCTATAAACGCATTTTATTTTATCCGGTTCGTCAGAGAATCGTAAATCGATCTATGTAATACTCAAGTCATAAACACATAATAGTAAATTGTCAAGTAAGTATTCCATGTCGAACTATTAATAAATCGATTTATAACATAATAGTGAACTTATGGCTCACCTGAATGCTGTAACATGAAATGTTCCTTGTGTGAACATCAAGCTTGTGCAACTTACAAACTTGCGTGCACAAGCTGCCACTTAGCTGGTTTGTATTACTTGGTGTTAATCATGTATGAGCAGAGCTTTTGTTTCACTTAGTCCATGTCAGTACTATTGGCTATTAGCTTATTGACTACTTTTTAACTCTGTATATTATTGTATAGCATGCATCTTTGCTTTGAGGTGAATAAGAACAATTTCACTGTACTGAAGATGGTTTGCGTACAATTATTAACTTACATAGACTAACCTCTCTCTTCTTCTTCTCTCCAGTTCTTCAGGGCTGATTTTAAACTATGGGCGAAAAAGAATCATTTAACAGAATCCGCCAAAATAAAACTTTCCTCTTGGAGACTTTATCTGAAGATCCCGAAATCATCTTGCAGCATGTGCAGCAGGCTAATCTTGTTACTCAACGTGACTACAGGAACCTCTCGGATATTACTAAAAGAGAGGAGAAAGTCATCAACCTACTTGACAAACTCATGGGAAAGGGGGAGGATACTTGTCGCCAGTTCATAGACCTTTTAAGACAGGACTGTATATTGGCATCTTTTCCAAAATTAAAGGATCGTGCCGTTATTGCTTTTCCAGCCATGCCACACACCTCTCCAGTGCAGGAGGTGAAGTTCATATTTGAAAGATTCTACTGTAAATGCGGCAATCAAGTATATTCTGTTCCATTGAGGTGCATATGTGCTTTTATTTCAGGTCTCTCAATACAAAATAGAACAAATTCCACGTGGTATCTGCGTAATCATCAATAATGTAGATTTTGCAACCATGGATGAAAGAAGGGGATCAGATGAGGACCAAAGTTAGTTTTTTTAAACATTTTTGATGTATTTAGGTAGTTAGCATAAGATACTTTAAAGGAGTAGTTCATCCACAAGTTAAAGTTTGCTGATATTTTACACACCCTCAAGCATTCTAAGATATTGATGAGTTTGTTCCTTCGTCAAAACAGATTTGGAGAAATTTAGCATTACGTCACTTGTGCACCAGCGGATCCTTTGCAGTAAATGGGTGCCTTTGGAACAGCTGATAAAAACACCACAATAATTTATTAAAAACAGCTTTTAGCTTTCACAAGATGTTAATTGATAGACTGGAGTTGTGTGGATTATTGTGATGTTTTTATCAGCTGTTTTTGATCAACAACTCTCATTCTGATGACACTCATTCACTGCAGAGGATCCATTGGTAAGCAAGTGATGTAATCAGGGCCGTTTTTTTTTATTTATCCAGATCTGTTCTGATACAAAGAAACAAACTCATCTACACCTCGGATGGCCTAAAAGTGGGTAAATTTTCATTTTGGGGTGAAATACTCCTTAAACGTATTTACTTTTAGTCATTGTGTGAGGAAAACTTTAAATAATTGGATTCGCTTGAATAATTATAATTATCTGTTTATTTATACTTTTAGAAATAGTTTTAAGAATAATTCAAATTTGTATTCAATTATAAATTATAATATTTGTAATTATTTATAAATATGATTTTTTTAGAATTATTTGTTCAGCTGGATTGATGGAGTTGCTCTTATTCTTTCTTTTAAACCCCAGAGAGTCTTGCCGAAGTGTTCCACTGGCTGGGGTTTAAGGTGGTGGAGCACAGAAATAAAACTGCAGCTGAGATGAAGAATCTCCTCAAGGACGTGGGGAAGACAGTAGATGGAGACTGCTTTGTGTGCTGCATCCTCTCGCATGGCATAAAGGAAGGAGTCTGTGGAACCGATGGTGCTGTTATTTCTGTTGATGAAATACGAGAGCCTTTCAATGGCAATAACTGCCAGAGGCTAGCCGGCAAGCCCAAGCTGTTTGTCATACAAGCATGTCGTGGGAAAAGAAATCAGCAACGTGTGCATGTCCAAGCGGATGCTCCAGATGATGGAGAGTCAGAGATGGAGGAAGATGGTGATGATTTTGATATCACAATCCCGGCTGACACGGATTTCCTTATTGCCAGGTCAACCACTGATGGTCACCTTTCTTATAGAAGGCCAAAAGAGGGCTCCTGGTTTATTCAGTCACTTTGCCGAAATCTAAAGCAGCATTGTCCAACGTAAGTTTGTAACATGCAGTTTTTTTTTTTTTTTTTTTTTTCATTATGATAATTTGAGTAGACAAAGTAGAGAAAACGATAAAGGATTACATGCACAAAATCTATATGCACTATTAAAAAATATTTTTCTAAATTAATTTTTATGTTTCCAGGGGTAAAGACATCCAGACCATCCTGCTTAGTGTGAATAATGAGGTTAGTAGTCAGGGAATCAGGAGCAAACAGATGCCCGTCCAAGAAGTCGCCATGAGGAAGATGCTGGTCCTACTGCCAGTGTGAACCACTGAAAGCTCCTACAGCATACAGCATTGTTTGATATGCGTTATGGTTTTATAGAATAATTTATAAGGCAGTCTATACTTTACTATTACATTCCTGTGTCTTTGTTGATGTTCTTAAAGTTTGTTTTTAAATCAGGAATGGGACTGTTTACTTGAAGGGAATCATGAGCCATTTGAGTTCAATTAGTTTTTAAAAATTTTATAAGTAACTTTTTGATAAAAAAAAATTACTGCATTTTTGCAAACATGTTTTTCACATTTCTATGTACTGTCATTTTAATGTTCTATCTGTATCCAATTCAAATACACTGATCCAGGTATTTTACAATCATCTTTAAATAAGATAATTTAATGCATTTAGAATGAAATGCATTTTGATATTATATTACTCAGTCATCTGCAATGCAACACATAAGCATAAATATGTAGGTTAGGACAACCGAAAATGTATGTATCAAATGTAGGTTTAACAAAAGAGCAGTTATGTCTACAAACTGTAGTTTGTGACTAGTGCTTGAATTAAGCAATATTACATGAAAGTAATTAAAATTCTCTACATACTGTAGATGTGTTTAGACATGTGCCATCAACTGGAATAATTCTGCTTTTGCAGTACTTCCTCCTCAGGATCAGCAAACTACTCTTCCTATAACTGCAATAATAATCTTTTAATTTATCCTAAACAGTAATAAAAATAATAATAAAAAAAACATTCAAATTAACCATTAATTTTTGTCATAGTGTGCTATTGTTATGGTGCTTTATCAGTGCAGTAAGACACAAAGCCTGCTGGTTTTATCCCAACTTGTTTCACAGGGAACAGTTTTCTACCATGCACTGAAATTACACACTAATTGTAACATAAACACACATCTTTATCATGCTGAAATGGATATATATCGTATATACCAATTTTGATGTTATCATAACCGAAACGTGAATATTGGGACCTTTTAAAAGTGTAATTCTCAGGTATTAATTAGATCTTTAAAAGGCATGTCTATAGTGACTACAAATGTTAGTTTTGATTAGTTGTAAAATACTCCATTGGCTAGAATTGCTCTTTTTGAGTGTAACTGATCGACTGGGCAAAAGGTGTATGAACCTAAATAAATCTGAACCTGAAAACTGTTGCATATCCCCTGTTCTGTTTGTAGTGTCTTGTTTTTTTTCGCTGTAGTTTTTCTCAACTTTTAGTTCCTTAATTGTCATCTTGTTTTCTTGTTAGTCTATTGGCCCTGTCTGTACATATAGCCCTAGTGCTTCATATGTTCTTGGTCAGGTCTTGTCCTTCCCAGGATTAGTTTAGTTGCTTTTATTTTGTTCCTGGACTTTCCTTGTATAAAAACAGTAAAATATCAGCAAAAATGTGATTGTCATGAAGAAGAAACTTCCTTCCTTCCTCTATTATTATACACAAACCCCAGCTCGTTCATAAAAGTGTTCTTAAATATGCACGTACAAGCCTATAATAAAAAAAAAACAGTTGAGACCAATTTGTTTTTCACTTTTTAATTACAAACTGATATTTACAATACAGAACTTTTGCAGATATATGCATATTACACAAACCATAAAAAAAAAAAGTCATTGAAATGTTTAAATACAAAAACCTGATACATTACAATGAAATGCACTTGACATTATCCAGTTAAAATAGGCATTTACCAACACATAAATAGGATGGTGTAAGACCAGCATAAAGAGTATGTGCCAAATGTGGCTTCACAAAGCACATTTCCAGAGGCAGGACCAAGAAATGACACGATAATCACTTATAAATGCTCATCGAAAAGAAATACATTTACAAAAAGCAATTTATCACAAGTTTCTGATCTCTTCAAATAATTTAACCTCTAGTATCAAAGCTGTTCTATGCCTTTGTCAGCTTGTTATTTAAATACAGCATCAGTCTGAATAAAACATCAAACCAACCATTATGACCTGTCTTCTAGGGACACAACATAAGGAAACAGATCTCTTCAGTTTAAACAAAACAGAACAGAGCACTATAAAATTTAGATGATAAAAACAATTGGCCATGTCATAAATATTTCCCTATAAAACAATACATGCAAAAACACAGTCCTTCGAGGTGCTGTATCCTCTTTTTTTTTTACTGTACTAAAGCATAAAAATACCATATATTTGCAGATATTTAGGACACATGCCAAGTTCACATGCTAATTTATCTGAAGAACAATGCTACAGCCAGTTATTCCACTTTGACATGTGCGTTCTGTGTCGGAATTTTTGTTGTTGTTGTTATTGTTGTTTTGGTCTTTATGATTCCATCCATTGGCAATTTATCCAACTATATTTTAAAATCCTGGGTTGCCAGTTGGCGGAAAACAATATTGCAGTCTTGCAGCAAACAATCAGGTTCAGTGATCACAGATTCTACCTGACCTAAAAAGCCTCAGCATCCATCTAAAAAGCTCTATGACAAAGAGTCTGGGCGATGGGGTGGGGCGACACATTAGGGCGGAGCAACATGTGAGATGTGATGTCACGTGGACACTTATGTTGCATTCTCGCCATGTCGTAATTACTGTATTTTCAAGATGACAACACGTGACGTTCTTCTTAGAACTGTTCACACTCTTGGACTCGGACCTATCGCACTATCAATGCAAACAAAGCACCTAATGAATCTGAGGTGGTCAGGTGGTACAAGTTGTGGCTCTCAGAAAATGTCCATCTTGTAATCACGGTAATTACGATATGGCATGAACACACCGTTATTTACTATAAAATAGGAACCATTAAAAACTAACAGAACCAATATACAGGTGCATCTCAATAAATTAGAATGTCGTGGAAAAGTTCATTTATTTCAGTAATTCAACTCAAATTGTGAATATAATATTTAATAGCACTTTATACCAAGTAATGCATGTGAAGCATTGGGCAACTTACAACTCCTCTCCATAAACAACAACAAAAAAACGGTTGTGCTTAAAACGTTAAAATCATCCGCTTACTAAAATACAGTGAATTATAAATGAAGAAGCAAATGAATGAAGCGCTAAGGTAAAACAGCTCTATTCAGTCTGAAGAACCCGAAAGTGCCATAACCAAGCCGAACCAAAACTCCATCGGTGACAGAAATGGAGGAAAAAACCTTGGGAGAAACCAGAATCAGTTGGGGGACCAGTTCTCCTCTGGCCAGATGAACCCAGCATGGCGTGATTTAATTTCAGGCTGCAACACAAGTCAGAAATGTGCAGAGGACTCATCTGGCTCCCGTGGTCTGTGCCGATGGCTGTCTAGGTGACAAGGTCTTTGCAGAGGATCTGTCTCTGGGGCCCAGCTGACATTCAGGGCTGTCAAGGTCGTCTCTAGGTGCTTATCCACCATCTGGACTGGATACGGACTGGATCTGGGTGACTGCAGTGACCATCTGATCTGGATATGGACTGGATCTGGGTGGCTACGGTGACCGCAGAATAAGAATGATACAGACTAATCTTTGCGTAAATGCCTTTTTTAATTTTTATTCTTCCATTGACATCAATTCCATGTGATAATATAAATATCTATAAATATATTTATTTATAAATAAATATAAAATTTAAAGTATGATTATGACAATAATCCTGACACGTGTTGTCTAACCTTAATGGAGTAAATAATGTCTATAAAAGTTGATCCCAATGCATCTTTTTCATTATCTACATGAATATTAAAATCGCCAACAATTAAGACTTTATCTGCAGCCACTAACTCTGTTACTCAGACAAAAAAAATAAAAATCAGCAAATTCTTTGATAAAGTTTATATGGTGCCCTGCTGACCTGTATACAGTAGCCAGTACAGATGTCAATAGGGATTTATCATTAACACGTATTACTCTAGAATAGATAATGTTACATAAAGAACCATTACTTCAAACGAATTATACTTGAAACCAGACCTTTGAGAAATACTGAAAACATTGCTATAAATTGTAGCAACACCTCCCCCTTTACCTTTTGGGCACTGCTCATGTTTATAACAGTAATCTTGGAGGGTAAAGTTATGTAATCATCTGGTTTTAGCCAGGTTTCTGTCAAACATAGCACACAAACATCAAACAGGTTATGATCTGTGATCATATCATCTACAAATAGTGCTTTCGTAAAAAAAAAAGCACACACACACACACATTTTAATCTATGAAAGGTATAAATGTACAATGTTTTATTAAAAGGCAAAACAGAGGATCGCTTGAGTATCAACCAACTCTTGTTTATCAATCAGTTATGCTTGAGTATCAATCAGCTCAAGTTTTCACTGCTTACAGGCACCTGTAACTCTATCATAATTATTTAAAAATATATATAAGCATTATTCATGTTACCTTTGTAAATGACTAAAAACTAATATTTAAGCTAAACATATATTTACAATTGTGACAAATTCAGATATGTTAAACAATTTTGATATTCTGTTGATGAAGGACAAAAAACTGCTCACCACACAATTTCTTAAAGCCCTTGAAACCATGATGCTCGTGCAAAAATATTGAATAAAACATGTTAAAACATACTCACAGGTGATAATGACATCCATATTGTTTTCTCTGTTTGGTAAAGAAGCTTCATCTGGATCCCTATATTGCATATTTGTACCGTGCCTAAAACTCCGAAAATAAGAGCTATTCCACTCTTTAATTAATTTTAAATAGACTATACTTAAAAAAAAAATGTAGTACAAAACCTACAATCTCTGATTTTGGGAAAAAGGGACACCGTTTATTTCATTTTCTGTGTCATTTTGGGACACTGTTTTTTAAACTTTAAAGCAATATTACGCTTTTAAATAAATGTATCACATTTAAAACATTCATTTAGGAAAAAGTGAGCAGACTAACATCTCAGATCATCTGGTCTGTAACTCCTCCCTCACCCCTCCCGTCTCTGTAGGGGTTTGAAGTAGTCAGATCCTCAGTTTCACAATGGACAAGGCAACGGTCTGTGAGATTTGTTTATGAATCAACTTTAAATGCATTTTTTGTAAACATTTCATTTGAGGTATGACCATCATCGTTTCATCATTCTACTTCTGCTCTCAAAAAAAGTAAAGCAAATTTAAGGCTTTTTTTAATGTTTTCAGCTAAAAGTAAAAGAAAGCTTTTGCTTTGTCATTATACATCATGTTTGTTTTATTTATTAATAATAAGTATATGTAATATGTATATATATATATATATATATTGTATATGTAAGAAATATAATAAAGTTTTCTATCGGGTTGTGTTTATAGAATATACAGTATAAAAATCATTATGTCTATGTATATGGCGCTTTTCCACTGCGTGGTACAACGCGGCTCGGCACGGCTCAGTACAGCACGGCACGGCTCGGTTTGCGCTTCCACTGCAGTTTAGTACCGCTTTAGAGTGGGCGGGATTATTCACATGTCGTTATAGTTGTGCCGCCTCTACTGCCGCGACTCCTGAAAAACTTTTTCATTCTGCGTCACCCCATCAAGCTCTCGCTGGATCCGCTCCTCTGCTATCAACGAGAGGAACGTCTGTACTTCCTCAACAGACAACGAAACCTTTTGGTTGTTAAAAAAAGGTGCGCTCATTCAAAACAGATGCGTTCGATCCTTCGCTGGCTGTGCTGATTTACCCTGCATTCCATTCGGAAGGGCTCATCCCTATGCCCTAATCCCTTCAAAGGGTTTACCCTCGGGAGTGAGAGCTTCGAAGGGTTGAAGGGTGTAGGGGACCAAACAACTGTTTCTTGAAGAGCCCTTCTGTGTCATCATCACATGCCCACACGGAGGCGCCATCATCATGCAAAGAATCTGCACAAAGGATCATGGGAGCCTGAAGTGTCCATCAGTTGTACCCTTCGAAATCTTTCATTCCGAAGGGCCCTTTGAAGTGGCCAGTTTTGAGCACTTCGGTTTGGAATGACCCTTCAATATGGCAGCCATGATTGTTTTCACTCCGAAGTGCCCCTCAGAGGGCGATATATCCCGTTTGGAACGCACCCTTAAATCTAGTGGTTCTGTTGTGTCTCTGTGTCGCAAGTTCAGTGACGCAGGTAGTGACGATTCTCTCTGGCCAATCAGTGATCAGCAGAGTTTACACGTCACGTTTTGGTAACGGTACGGTTCACTTGGAACCTCAACCGAGGTGGTACTAAAAAAAGTACCAGGTACCAGGTACTGTACCCAGTGGAAAACCCCCCAAAAGTGAACCATACCGAACCGTACCGTTCCGTACCATGCAGTGGAAAAGCGCCATATGTAAAGCCTCCCATAAAACAGGGCAATTTGACATGCCTGGGCATGTCGGGGCCCACAATATCCCTTATGGCTTGACCTGTTAAAATTAAAATGTTTATTCCTTTACTTATTTTGACATTGGTGTTTATAATCGACCGATAACTTTTTCTTACATGACAGACACTTTGAGATTTTATATTTCCACTGATATTATTCATTGAAGAAGCAGTATTTTGAACAATGGCCTCTGTGCTAGCATCCTCTATTAGGAAGTGTCACAGCATGCACACCGTGGATGGGGATTCCTGATGTCGACGACACGGTTGTGTTTGAAGATGCACATGTGTTGCACATACAAAAACCTATTGTCCTTTTTAAATTGAGCAAAACATTAGGGGTTGCTTCCAATGTGAAACTATTACCCATATCTGATGCTTCTAAGCAGCCCCAACCCTGTCATGTTGCGTGACACACCGTTTTTTGCTGTGTGGTCACACTGCGGTTTTATATTTCAACTTAAACTAAGCACTTTTTTTGTGAAGATTTCATTCACAAGATGGACATCGTTGCACAAGGAAATCTTTTGTCCCGTTCTTGGAAAAATGTAAGATGATTTATATTTATTAAATTAGTTAAACTATAGTAAATGTTTTGCTTTGTTCCAGTCTTTCGTATATTCCAATCTTTTTTATATTAGATTCACCCGATACCTTCTTCCCTCACATGACCGTAGAGTGACCATGAGATGGAATGAGGCAGGATACCCACATGTGGTCAACAGATGTCTCTGAATGTAAAAGGTCAAAAATAAACATGAAAAGTTCAATTTTACCTGTCAAGGTTCAAAATCAATCAGTCCTCATATTACCTCCAGAGGTCATGGGTCAATGACGGAATTCCAGATATACTAAAACCATATGTCATACTGATAGCCGGAGATAATTATAAGGTCACGGGTCAACACTAGAATTCCAAATATGCTAAAACCATATGGCATCTTGACATCTGGAGATTATTATCAGGTCAAAGGTGAACATGACATGCGTGGGTGGTCCAAGGTCAAGGGTGAAAATGTAGTAGATTTTTATTGGTTAAAATATGAATTGTTCGAGTGTAATCATTAGCCCTCAGGGTAAAAGGTCAAAAACGTCAAAGGTCACCAAAAATTTTGACAAGGTTGACTACCGTTGTTATTCAGAAAACAGATGGTTGACATGAAGAAACGTCCTTCCTTCCTCTATTATTATACTACACAGATCTTCATGAAATCTTCAGATCTGAATACCTCAGATCTTTCATGAAAGTGTTCTTAAATATACATGTACATTTGTTCCAACTCAAGCCTAGAGCTGTTTAATCAAAGAGAACCAGTTGAGACCAATTTGTTTTCACTTTTTAATTACAAACTGGCATTTACAATACAGAACTTTTGCAGATATGCGCATATTACACAAACCTTAACAAAAATAATTTTCTGCATGTAAAAAAGTAAGTTTCCGATCACTATCTCTTCAAATAATTTAACCTCTTGTATCAGAGCTGTCCTATGCCTCTGATGATTTGTCATTTTGCATGATTTAGCATCGGTATGAATAAAACATCAAACCAACCATTATGATTCGTCTTCTAGAGACACAACATAAGGAAATAGAGCTCAACAGAACAGAGCACTATAAAATTTCGATCATAATAACAATTATTTTATTAATATTAATAAGAACAAAAATAAAAGAATACATACAAAAACACAGTCCTTAAAGGTGCATTTATGCTTTTTTTTTTGGACCATACTAAAGCATAACAATTCCATGTTTGCAGATATTTAGGAAACATGCTAAGTTTTCATACTCGTTCCTCTGAAGAACAATGCTAGACTATATCCAGTTATACCATTTGAAATGTGCATTCTGTGTCTGAATGTCTGTTTTTCTTTTGGTCTGTATGATACCCAACTATATTTTAACATCCTGGGTTGCCAGTTGGCAAAAAACAAGGCGTATTGCAGCCTTGTAGCAAACAAACTGGGTCAGTGATCAAAGATTCTACCTGACCTAAAAAGCCCGAGCATCCAACTAAAAAGCTCTATAACAAAGCATATTAAAACGTGGATAAATCATCGCATCAGTGTAAGGCCTCGCCTTGTCAATTGCGCTCACTCCTGTTGCATGTCTTCAATCTGACAACCGGTGTGAGCATTGAGTTTGAGGAGGAGGCGTGAGAAACTACTTTGTCCAATATTTTGAATTTAGACTGCAGTACCAATGTCAACTGCTAGCTGTAAATAATACATACTCTAATTTTAAGGATTAAAAGTATATTCGTATTACAAAAGGCACTTTTCCCACAAGGGAGGAAGGGATAGATGGATGCCAGATTGTCATGCCACAGCCAAGCAGGAGCCTCGCTTCATGGGCAGGACCAGTGTTTTGGTTAGAGTGTAGTGAACCTCAGGCATCTGCTTGCAACCCTGAAGGATTTTGGAGCTCACTATTCTATTCACCTCATAAATATGTCCATAAAAATAAAAATAATACATACAAAAACACAGTCCTTATGCAGTTATCCTTTTGTTGACTCTACTAAATCATAAAAATACCATATGTTTTCAGATATTGAGGAAACATTCTAAGTTCTCATACTCGTTTTTTTCTGAAGAACAATTCTATATCCAGTTATACCACTTTGAAATGTGCGTTCTGTGTCTGAATGTCTGTTTTTGTTTTGGTCTGTATGATACCCAACTATATTTTAACATCCGGTGTTACCAGTTGGCAGAAAACAAGGCATACAGAGCGGTGGAACTAAGATATCACTTTGTAGGCGGAAACCCAGAAGCGAGTTAGCATTTTAGCACTTCCGGTTCCATCGTACCAGAGTCAATGGGTTTTTTTAATGGGATTTTGGTTAAATTCCTTAAATAAGGTCCGTGGTTCACACAAGCTCAAGATATTTTCAAGTTTTATTCTACGACATAAAACACACCAGTTACACCCCACTCGTGATTTTTTAAAGCTGTTACGTTTCTTAAAAAAGACGGTTGCTAATGAGTTGCTAAATGGGACTACAGACGCTGTCGGAAACATTAAACGTCATCACGCCGAACAGGAACTCATACTAACCCACTTTTACAGCCTTGTGGTCTTGCAGTTTTTGGATTAGTTTGTTTATCAATTCATAGTGTTTTTTTTTTTTTTCAATTGTAGTGTTTTCTAATTTGTAGTTCAATCAATTGTAGAATAACCAATTAATAGTAATTAATCATACATAATGCCTTTATCACCTGTAGAGACCTGTGTCATGGCAAGATTAAAGTTAATTGTTGACAGAATATTTTAATAAAACTATTTTATGAGAATGTGTCAGTTTTTTACTTATGTATTTTTAAACATTTGAAGATACTGCTTGCTAAAGTGCATTTATTTCTCTCTGGTCAGCTCCCAGTTAAAAAATAGAAAACAAAATAAAATTAAATAAAAAAAAAACAGGAGAAAATATATAAAGAAAACAAACTTGAAAAAATATAGTTACTGTTGAGAAAATAACTTTGCTGATGCTATTGGCCTTAACTGGATCATTTTTTTAAATTATTATTATATTAACCAATAATTTTAAGTGATTGTTCATCTTGTTTAACAGTTTTTTATATATATAAATTCAGTTGAACACATTCAACACGTATAACTAATTATTATAATTTATTCCTCCCTCCCTGACGGCACTTTCCGACACTTGATAGACTTTTGGTGCTTTTCCACTGCGTGGTACGTCTCGGCTCGGCACGGCTCAGTACAGCACGGCACGGTTTGGCTCGCACGGTTTGCGTTTCCACTGCAGTTCAGTACCGCTTTAGAGTGGGCGGGATTATTCACATGTTGTTATAGTTG
>NW_015540892.1:2518395-2521669 GCF_001515605.1 Sinocyclocheilus anshuiensis
ACTGCTTGCTAAAATGCATTTATTTCTCTCTGGTCAGCTCCCAGTTAAAAAATAGAAAACAAAATAAAATAAAAAAAAAAAAAAAGGAGAAAATATATAAAGAAAACAAACTTGAAAAAATATAGTTACTGTTGAGAAAATAACTTTGCTGATGCTATTGGCCTTAACTGGATCATTTTTTTAAATTATTATTATATTAACCAATAATTTTAAGTGATTGTTCATCTTGTTTAACAGTTTTTTATATATATAAATTCAGTTGAACACATTCAACACGTATAACTAATTATTATAATTTATTCCTCCCTCCCTGACGGCACTTTCCGACACTTGATAGACTTTTGGTGCTTTTCCACTGCGTGGTACGTCTCGGCTCGGCACGGCTCAGTACAGCACGGCACGGTTTGGCTCGGCACGGTTTGCGTTTCCACTGCAGTTCAGTACCGCTTTAGAGTGGGCGGGATTATTCACATGTCATTATAGTTGCGCCGCCTCTACTCCCACGACTCTCTCCAGCCAATCCGTGATCAGCAGAGTTTACACGTCACGTTTTGGTAACGGCACGGTTCACTTGGAACCCCAACCGAAGTGGTACTAAAAAAAGTACCAGGTACCAGGTACTGTACCCAGTGGAAAACCCCCCAAAAGTGAACCGTACCGAGCCATACCATGCAGTGGAAAAGCGCCATTTGTCCCTCATGCTGCTAGCCCTGACAACTCCACTAAGTACACCAGCATGTAGGCTGCTACCATAGACTGTATAAAAACATGGACGTAGTGTCCTTGACGTCACCTGTAGGTTCCTGAAGAGGTTTTTGAAGCTCAAAGTGGGCAGAGCCGGCCGTCGCCATCTTGGCAACGCGTCACCGCGCGTCACTCCCGGATAATCGAAAATGGGCAAAGAGGCGGGAGCTGGTTGCTGAAACTACGCCCACCTAGCTCGACGGTGGTGACAGCAGCGGCAATCCACCTGTCACTGAAGTGGCCACGCCCTTAATTATGCAGAACTTTAAGGCTTAATATAATTTAAACGGATGACTTATAAAAAAATTCACCCCCCTCACAGTTGTCATGAAGGGCAAAATTAGCTATATAAACCAAAATCTTTTTTTGATCCAGGCTGTAAACGTTTTTTTTCTGCTGTAAAGTTGGGCATTTTAACATGGGGAGTCTATGGGATTGACTCCATTTTGCAGCCATCCTCTAGTGGCCAGTTGATGAATTACAGTTTAAGTCACTTCCTTGTTGACTTCCCGAGAGAGAGCGGGAGGTTGCCGCTTGGCTGCAACGCTCTACATGTCCAGATGTATAATGATTCTCGCCCCTCCCTATGCTCTTTTTATCATCTGTGAAAAAGGACATGAGGCTGGAAATTGACAGAGCTAGGTTTCAAAGAAGTTTACGCTTCAGAGAAGGTAAGCACGCTAAGCAGGTGCATGCATGCGTGCCATACAATCATTCAAATATGCATTATGATAATAATCTGAAGGCACAATTATAAAACATATGTATTTTTAAACGTTCATAACTGTAAAAAAAAAAAAAAAAAGATTTATTACACAAAGGAAAACTATCTAAAAGAGCATGTATAAACATGTTTTTTGTTTTTTAAATATATATATAATGTAATGTGGATTAAAATTAATCCACAGAGTAAATAATTATCATGGAAAATGTTTCTAAAAATAAATTTAAAATTTGTCGGAAGCATGGTGGTAGTGACGTTGAAGGCGAGCGACAGTGGTGTTGTAGTTCATTAATAGCCTAATGTTAGCTTTTTAGTTCTGGCGCTTGTATTTAGGCTTCAAAATTCAACAAAAAAGCATATTTTTTGCGATAATCCAAAAGCCTATGGAAAAATCCTATTGGCTTTTTGTCAAGGGAACCAGTGTGACGCTAACAGCCGATCCACCTACAAAGTGACGTCGTAGTTCCCCCACTCTATTGCAGCCTTGCAGCAAACAAACTGGGTCAGTGATCACAGATTCTACCTGACCTAAAAAGCCTCAGCATCCATCTAAAAAGCTCTATGAGCAGAGGAATATTAAAAAACCCGGATAAATCAACTGATCAACTTTCAGTATAATGCTTGTCACCTTCCATTGTCAATTGCATTTGTTCCTTTTGCGTGTACTAAATTTGACAACCCGCATAATCAGTGAGTCTGAGGATAAGGGGGAGGGAGAAATGACGGTCTCCAATATTTTGAATTACGACTGCAGTACCCATTTAAACTTCTAGCTGTCAATATTACATACTGCACCTTTAATGAGGTCCTACAATCCCAAAAAGTCCCATTGTGAATGACATATCTAAAAAGCTCTATAACGAGGCATATTAAAACGTGGATAAATCATCGCATCATTAGTTTGAGGAGCAGTTTGAGGAGGAGGAGGGAGAAACTTCTTTCTCCAATATTTTGAATTTAGACTGCAGTACCAATTTCAACTGCTAGCTGTCTACAGTACATACTTTTCAGGATTAAAATTCTAAATGCATTACAAAAGGCACTTTTCCCACAAGAGAGGAAGAGATGGATGGATGCCAGATTGTCATGCCACAGCTAATCAGGACGCTTGCTTCATGGGCAGTACCAGTGTTTTGGTTAGAGTGTAGTGAACCTCAGGCATCTGCTTGCAACCCTGAAGGATTTTGGAGCTCACTATTCTATTCACCATTGTCAAAATAGAGTGTATGTCCTCTTTCCTGCCGGAACAAAAAGATACAAGTCAGTCATATGAGTAGGTGTTGTCTGTGACACATCAAAATGCATTAGTGTTTACAAATGGAATGTGGCCATATGCATTCCCAACCTTAGATGGTGATTATCAGACCACAATGTGTTTTCAAGATGCATTGCATTACTTTTGGAAAACTCACCCAAAATGGATGTTAAAGGGGTCATATGATGCGATTAAAATTTTTCCTTTCTCTTTGGAGTGTTACAAGCTCTTGGTGCATAAAGAAGATCTGTAAAGTTGCAAAGACTAAAGTCTCAAATCCAAAGAGATATTCTTTACAAAAGTTCAGAGTCAGCCACACCTACCTAAAACGGCTCGTTCTAACACGCCCCCACATATCTACCTCACTATGTGGGAAGATTTGCATAACGCCGCCCAAATGTTCACGCAAAGAAAGAAGGCGTAACTTTTAGTCTCACTGTAGTTTTGTTGACGCTGCAGCCATGTCGTGAAGACGCTGTGTGCTTCGTTGTGAAAGTGAAACTACTTTGTTTGGCCTTCCAAAAGAGGACGATATCTGCTTCGTCATGCCT
>NW_015540892.1:2521744-2550874 GCF_001515605.1 Sinocyclocheilus anshuiensis
ACCTCGTTCTTTCAGACCGATGAGCTTTGTAAAAATCGACGCGTTTCAAAAAGGCTGGGCATAGATGAGAAACAATAATGTACAGTATGTGGAAAATAATATGGTTTTTTTTACTTTAAACCACATAAACCACATCCAAAAATTAAAATTTGTTCAAAATGTACACACCCTCAGGCCAACCAAGATGTAGATGAAGTTTTTTTTTCATCGGAACAGAAAAGATTTGCAGAAATGTAGCGTTACATCACTTGCTCACCATTGGATCCTCTGCGTGCTGTCAGAATGAGTTCAAACAGCTGATAAAAATATCACAATCTACAAGTAATCATGAATTCAGCTCATTAACGTCTTGTGAAGCGAAAAGCTGTGTGTTTGTAAAAAATGTTTTTAACTTCAAACTGTTACATCTGACTAAAATCCATTGTGAAAAAGTTATCTCGTCTGAATCAGGAGAGACATATGCACAGATCAAGCACCATTTACATGCAGAAACACTTGACAAAATATTTTGATGTGAAAGGACAACAGGGGATGGTCTTTTTTACTGTAAGGTTTTTTTTACTGGACTCTCATTCAGACGACACCCATTCACAGCAGAGGATCCATTGGTGAACAAGTGATGTAATGCTATATTTCTAAGCATGCTTTCCTACATCTTGGATGGTCTGAGGGTGAGTAAATATTCAGCAAAATAAAATTTTTGGGTGAACTCTTCTGAACATCGAATGCAAATAGGGTCTTTAATTCTACCATAAGCTTCAAAATCAAAACCTTCTCTAAATCAAGACCACAACTCACCAGTGAAGGCCACTTTCCAGCTGTTTGCAGAGTTCCTGGATATAGATGGACCCATGTTTTGTGCAGCGGAAAGATTTGTAGTGCTCCACCGTTGCTATTCCAATGAGAAAATCAGCATCTTTAGGGACACCGTGCGTTGCTGCAGTATGAGAAACCTTCTCAAATGTTCCTTCTTCTCTGGTGTTCTCCTGTCCATCTGCCATCCACACACCTTGCTGGGCCTCATTACCCTGACAGGCTTGAATGAAGAAAAGCTTCGGCTTGTTAACTAGAGTGTGGCATTCAGCAAAAGGCTGTGTGAGTTCACGGATCGGAACTGGTTTTCCATCTATTCCCAGAACAGAGCCTTTTTCTCCATGGGACAGGATGCAGCAGACAAAAGCATCCATCTGAGAGTGATCCCTCTCTGCAAGCTCCTTTATCACATTCTGCATATCTGACGCTTGCAAATCATCCTGCACCTCAACTTTGAAAAACATGTTCTCAAACACTCTGGTGAGATCATCTAGAAGACAAAGGAAAATGCACAAAGCCATATTTGACTAATCCAATAGCAGATTATATTAAAGTACATATCTAAAAAATTTTTATAAATTCTAGTCCCTCAAATTCACAAAAATACCTTTATCTTTATCTGTCCCTCTCCGGTTTCCAAGTGACGTTCTCTCAAAGTTATAATTGTTGATAATCAAACAATATCCAAGAGGCCTATTTGACATGGAATAAAATTCCTTCTGTGTTGCAACTGTGAAAATAAGGACATGTTAGGAGAAGGGTAGGCTTGACTAATATTTTGGTTTATTAACCTAACAGCTTGTAAACGACTTACCCACACGCTTTTTTAGGGTAATGATCAGAAATACTGCCAGTTGGTTGAAGGGGCTCCCGCTTTCTTTTATGTACATTTGTCTTTTGAACACATTCAGGAAGGTTTTCTTTGTCTTCCTACATGACATAAAAATGCTTTTAATAATATAAAAATGGCTCAGAAATATAATTTTCAAAAAGCATCTATCTAATCTAAATAACAGTACATTTTAGTCTGTCGGAGGTAGTTGTGGCCTAATGGTCAGAGTCAGACCTGAAGGGTCATGGGTTCGAGTCTCAGGAAATGAGAATGAACGGTGCTCTCTTCCACCCACATTACCCCTAACTGTGGTGCCCTTGAGCAAGGCACCTAACCTCCAATTGTTCCCTGGGCGTTGGCATCAAATGGCTGCTCACTGCTCCAGATGCGTGTTAAAGGGATAGTTCACCCAAAAATGAAAATTTGATGTTTATCTGCTTACCCCCAGGGCATCCAAGATGTAGGTGACTTTGTTTCTTCAGTAGAACACAAATTATGATTTTTAAGTCCAGCCGTTGCAGTCTACTACGGGGAGGAATCAGCTTCCAATGATATCATCTGATGCAGGAAAAAAAAAAAAACTGCTAAAAACTGAGTTTGACTGCACAATTAAGTATAATCAAAGTAAGGAATAAAGTTTTGAAAAAGCTGGCTAACAGACAGAGAAGGGTTAAACATCATCATAATCTCACAGTACATAATAGTAGGGCCAAAAGCTGCAGCCTTGCAGAAAGATAAGAAAGAATTCATAAAAAATTTGAGGTGCTAAATTCAGACCCCCATTTAGCTTTATATGCAAACACAGGATGTGTTTCCAAAGATTTACTAACAAATTCCTAAATTTTGTGTGCTACCCTAATAACAGGTCTCCCAAAAATGATTGAGAAAAAAAAAAAGGGTTAGGGCACGTCAAACTGAATTGCTGAAATGAGACAAAGAAAGAAAAAAAACACAAGTGCCACCTGAACTATGGACTAAGCATGACACAGACATAGGATGGGAAAAATCAGCAAATCTATTTGTAATATCCTAATATTGCCAGTGGCTAAAGCAGATAAATCAAAATGGTGTTTGGTGCATGACTTGAGAGCAGTGAATGAGGTTGTTGAGGATTGGCCTGCTGAAGTTCCAAATCAACATACGTTGCTAACCAATGTTCCATCTGCTGCTAATTACTATACTGTAATTGATCTTTGCTCTGCCTTTTTCAGCGTTCCCTTAGCAGAAGAAAGTAGACTTTTGTTTGCATTCACCTACCAAGGTAAAAAGCTTACTTACATGAGAATGCTGCAAGGCTTCAAACACTCACCACGTGTTTAATCAAGTTCTAAAAGAAGACCATGGAGATCTGAGGATGGACAGTACATTAATACTTTATTGATTTCTTCAACAACTTTGAAACAATGTCACCAAGACTCAATTAAAGTGCTAACTAAATTGGCTGAGGGGGGACACAGGGCTTCTAAAGAAAAACTGCAATATTGCCTACCACAAGTTGAATACTTAAGACGCACAATTTCACATGGGATGAAATGATAAGGACTACTGATGCATTAATAGCATTTGAATAATTGAAAAAAAGAGTTACAGAATGCTCTTGTCTTGACCATGCCCACGTATGACAAACCATTCTATATGTATGTTTCAAACATATACAAATCAATCCAGCTAACCAAGAGAGCAATGATACAAGACAGTACTGCAGTAAATAAATATTCTAGAAATGCCTCATTTATATTGCTGTGAAACAGCAATAATGGCTCCCTCTTTTCTGATTTAACCTCAACCACAATTAATGTTGCATGAATGCAACATCAAGCTACACCATATGCAATTAGTGTATGGCAACAAAGGGGATCAACACGAAATGCAAATGGGCTTTGGTGCTCACACGAAGGCCACATGATTGCTCCTACACCATCGCTTACAATCCTAATCTCTGACGCGCATGGTTTTGACCATTGCGCGAGGGGGGAAGTGATTAGAAAAATAAAGCGGCAGGGTTATTGGTCGCCTTATTTACAAGCAATGGTGGATGAGTATCTATCTGAATGTGAAGTGTGTGCCCAAAATAACGTTAGAAAAGGGACATCTGCTCCAATTGGCCATATACCAGTCCCAGAAGGTCCATTCAAACATTTAGTAATGGATTATGCAGATATGATAAGAACTGTCAGAGGAAAGAGATACTTGTTGGTAATAATTGACAGATTCAGTAGATGGGTGGAAGCAGTTCCATCAGCAGATCAAGGAGCCCAAACAGTGATTAAATTCTTAACAAGAGAAGTAATTCCCAGGTTTGGAATACCATCCCAAATTAGCTCAGACAATGGATCAGCTTTTATTCAAAGAACAGTAAAGACAGTTATACAACAATTGAGGATAAAACAAAGGCTCGGCTGCATTTACCATCCACAATCGCAAGGGATGGTGGAACGGGTTAACGGGACTATTAAGGCAAAATTGAATAAGATTTGTGCTGATACCAAGTTGAATTGGGTAGATGCTTTGCCTCTTGCATTAATGAGCTACCGTATGCAAACCAATAGAATAACAAACTTGACACCACATGAAATGTTGACAGGCTAACCCAATGAACTCTGGGTGATTTCCAGAAGTTGACAGTAACGAAGTAAATAGATTTGATTGATGTCCCATGGGACCACCGCCAACCAATGGGAGGCGGCAAAGTGAAAGTTTTTTAAAAAAATGGTTGATTTGGCCAAATTCCACCATTAAAAGATGGACCAGGTGTGCTAGTAATAAATTGTGGCAAACCAGACAGGCATAACCAATAAAAAACCGGAACTACCAACTTTGGTAAGAGAAAAAGGTATAAAACGGATGAGCTGACAGACAAAGACTCAGATGCGGCGGCCGTCATCTCGGCTTTGTTGCTGTGACAATAAAGTCTTATTTTGACATCTGGAACTCTGCTTCTTGAGCTTTATTGACAAATTTGAGAAGATCATAGTTTGTTCCACGACATGGATTTGTCTGTGCATGTTTTTTTTACTCTCATAGATTTTGTTACCATTGCCATGCATTATACGACTGATAGACTGCAACGGCTGGACTTAAAAATCATCAAATGTGTTCTACTGAAGAAACAAAGTCACCTACATCTTGGATGCCCTGGGGGTAAGCAGATAAACATCAAATTTTCATTTTTGGGTGAACTATCACTTTAACACTCGCAGAGTACAAATTCCAAGTAGGCTATGGCACCTCACATCACTTTCACTGTCTGAATAAAATGAAATACTTGCTTGTGAATTCCTCCTAACAGCCTTCTTTCTCTTTGATCCATTTGATGCTTTGACCTTCTGCTCATTCTTGTTACTCCGACTTGTCCGATTTTTGTTGCTGCCAGTACCAATTTTACCCATCTGTAATAACAACAGAAACATTACATGTTTGTATATCAACGAAATCATGCATCAAATTTAGAACTTGTAGAATTTTAAATGTTTGGTGCATTATTTAGTTCACAGTGCGGCGTGCGTGGAGAAAACAGGAAGTTTTGCTATTCGCGCGCTTTTGTGCACAGGCGCAAAAACTTTAATGAGCAAACAGTAAACACTCACCTCAGCCAAAAACCTACAATGGTTTAAAAAACAAAGCAGACCAGTCTAAAGGAAATATTTTGATGTTGCCGGGTCTGTGGACACGGATATTTAAACCAGTTGACTGACCGAGTGGATTGCGGAGAGAGAGGGAGGGAGAGAAGGAGAGAGAGAGAGAGGGAGAGAAGGAGAGAGAGAGAGAGGGAGGGAGGATAATCTGAGATTCCTCGCGCTCTGAGTCTGAGATTCCCAATCTCTGCCCTTCGAAGCAGTGTTGCCAATTTAGCAATTTTGTTGCTAAATTTAGCAACTTTTCAGACTACCCATAGCAACTTTTTCTTCCAAAAGCACCTAGCAACAAATTTTGCTATTTTTAAATTTTATTTGGCTACTTTTAGCAACTTTTGATAAGTGGCTCAAACAATAAAAAGGCACACATTTTCCATCTAAATTTCACAAAAAGAGGAAACCAAAGATGCCTAGCAGTACACACATCACGTGAATTAAGTTACTGCTATTTGCAATTGTTCAATTTGATGATAATAATAATAAGTTAATAATTGTTCATTTATGATACACCTCGTTAGCAGCTTGTACCTGTGATTGTTGATCAGTTAGTACACTAAGAAAAATATCTATAAAAATGGAAAAGGTACTAGTAATTTTCCAGGACATTGTCCGTTATCCATCATCCGTTGTAACCCGAAACACAAAATACAATGCGTAATTTAAAATGCAGGTAAAAACCTGTGAATTCTTTTCTTAGAGTGTAGCATACTGACTACTAATACACTGCTTAAAACTATAATTGTTCAGAATGTGTAGTTTTACTAGTTTACTAGCTAATAAAAAAAACTTGTAATCGTTCAAAAATGTGTAAGTGTTCAATAATTCAATGTTGTATATAAAAAAGTTATTTATATTTTAACATTATATTATGCATTTATATTATTTTACGAACAAATCTAAATGAACATAAAAATATATATTTTTTTTAATGTAGTGACACAATTTTGCGTCGTGATAACGTAATGACGTCATCACGCAATGACATCACAACGTCATTTAGCAACAAATCGAACTTCCTTTAGCAACTTCCCCTGAAAATTAGTTGGCAACACTGCTCCAGAGAGCATCTGAGCCAGAGCTTCACAATCGGCTGCAGTCAATGAGCATCCACACAAGCTGAACAAGATGATGACATACAGTACTTCAGCAAGCACCAAGAATGATCATCCAGGAATACACTTTTATAAGTACTGTGAATTCGGACATACTGTTTTTCACCTACTATATTGTAGGAAAGTATGCAATTTCAGATGCAGCCATTGTTTTCATATTTGCTGAAGGTTATGACTGAAAAGTAGCGTGCAAGCACTGTACATAATAGACCAATCATGGCTTGGTGAGAAGCTGGGATCTACAAAGATCGGTGAAAGCAATGCAAATACGTGAACATATAAAGTATGAGGACTGTAGAGATGCAGTCACAGTCCCATTCCCAATATGATGTTGTCCTGTCTAAAAAAGAAGCATACATAGAAAATATCGATTTCTCGATTTTAATCGATTCCCATCTTTATGAAACGATATCGATTCATAAATCCCAAGAATCGATTAGTCTAGCCTGTCAGATAATGAACGGAATATTATTTTACGAACAAATCTAAATGAACATAAAAATATATATATTTTTTAATGAAGTGACACAATTTTGCGTCGTGATAACGTAATGACGTCATCACGCAATGACGTCACAACGTCATTTAGCAACAAATCGAACTTCCTTTAGCGACTTCCCCTGAAAATTAGTTGGCAACACTGCTTCGAAAGGCCGTCGAAATGGCAGTCGTAAAGAATATAATAAATGCTCTGAAACAACTAAGAACATACTGGTAAACAATTACTTGATTGGAAAACACTTTTTTAAAAATACAAACATAACGTAGCCTATCTTTCTTTAATTAAAATGATTATTTCCCTAAAGCGTCAATGTGAACTCAAGGACCAAGAAGTTTTACAAATGGCATAGGGCAATTCGTTAAATAAAAACTATATTTATATGCTTTTGTAAATGCATAATTATCTGAAATAACTTTTCTTCAGGACATGTACATTTCCAATATTCTGTCAGAGCTTTAACCATGACAGATCAGAAAAATAACAATTTTAGAAAGCTGCTTTAAAAAACAAACTGTGTGCAAGAGTGTAACCAGGGCTATCCATGATTGTCGGAGTTTGTGGACCAAATGAAGAATTAAACTTTCAAAATCAGATATCAGTTAGCCTATTAATATTAGAAGAATGGGTCGTGTTTACCACCCTAAGTAGGCCTATGTTTCATTTTAAATGGCAGGAAATAGATATAGAAGGAGATTCTGTATGGAGATTCATGTCCCAACAGCTTCCTAACGTCTTGTCACCAACACCGCCACACGTTTTTGACCAAAAACAACAACAAAAATTGCAATTAGGCCTACCTCTAAAAAGCTTTGATGTCCACAGGAACATTCGGTGCCCTCACTTGCCAAACAGAAGGTTTCCCAAAGAAATGGCAGGTCGGGGGAACCTAACTTCCTCTCTCTGTGTGCTGCCACCAATATTTTTCAGCCCCCAAGAAAGAACGGGGCAACGTGTCATTCTGGATTTATGCACTTAATAAACACAGGGGAAAGCTGCTTTATAACATGGTGGAATAATGTTGGTTTTCATGCATAACACAGTTAAACACCTTACCAAGACTACTAATTACATTATTGTTCATTTAGTACATGCTTTTCTCCTTCTTTTCTTTCTCTAGAGTCTGATTTTGAGGTAATGTGGGGGTGGATTAATATTGAAGATGTTCAGCCCGTATACCAGCAACCTAGATGGTTTTCATCATGACTGAAGGTCCCAGACTGACCTGTGTTTCTATTAAATATAAAAGCTTCAGTGCCTCTTGTATTGTTCATGCACAAGGTGACCTCAAAGTTCAGGAATAGCATGACAACAGCTCTGAGAGAAACCAAAGGCTGGCGGTGAATAACAGCATTATCCCAGCCTCCTGGGAAAATAGTTTCAGACAGGTTTCCAAGGCACAATAACATCTGTTGATATTCACTACAATTTTTATTTCTTGGTACACAAGTTTAGGAATGAACACATTCTGAATAAGGTCAAAAGCCCCAAAGGTAGGCTAATTAAAGTCTTGATACATTAACAATAATCTTATGTAATTTGAGTCCATACATACAAAATTCTTAAAAGACCCTACAATAAGAAATTTCATATTCAAACCACAAAATAACATCTTGATATGCCACCATCACCTATCTAAGAATAGAAATAATACTTGCTTAAGATTCGGTGAGTTTACAGCTACGCTATAGTATTGCATACTGTATGGGAGTGTGAAGTCAACAAGTTTTAGACAGATGTGAAAGAAATGATAGAGAAGATCCTTGATGTTATTTTCCATTGGCTTTACATTTTATTTCATTTATATTCTTTATTTCATTTATATTCTATATAAGATGATCAAGTTTTTTTATATATAAATTAAATATATAAATATACATTTATAAGTGTGTATCCTGCAAACTAAATGGCTTATTTTTTAAATTGGAAAAGTATTTGGGCACCAAATATAGGACGCTGGCTGAAAGAAATAATATGTCAATGGAAAAGATAACATATTTTAATAGATAAATCTAAGAATTTTGGCAGTTTGAGGACCTTTCTTTAAACATGGTGCATGGGGAGTCTGAGAATAGAGGTGGCACTGACTGAACATTATTGTAAGAACAATTTTTTTGTTTCTTGTACTCGTGCATTTCCATTTAACAGAAGAACATTTTGCAGTTAAAATTTAATAAAATAACAATAATGGGAGAAGTCCACATAACCGAGTCAGAGAGAGGGTGGAAAAGGACATTTTGTGTTTTGTGATGCAAAACATTATGCCATTGTATGCTAAAATAATGAAATAATATAACAAATTACACTTTTTAAACAATGTTTAATATTTAATTTCACTCTTTTCTAGACATCAGTGATTTCTTACAATTGCGTTTTCTTTAAAGACTTCAAACTCTCTGGGTTTTTAGTTCATTCAGATTTCCCATTAAGACATTAATGGCAACGATATGCATTTGAACAGCATTCAAAACTAAATTATTTAGACTGCTGGTATAAAATCATCATGCTTAACATTAGTTTAAAAATATTTGTTCCCAGTATCAAATATAAATGTTATATTACTTTTAAATTGCATTGTCTAAAGAAGATCAAACAACCAGAACTCAGTGCAGTAAACTTTAACTCAGTCTTATTTAATAATTAAGATCAGACTCACAGAGACAGCAAGATCAATTTGAATCTAGTACCAAAGTGCCTTGATCCTCCGAGAAAGATTAATCGAGTCCGAGTAAGCTTGACTTTTCACTTCTCCAGCATGAATCCAGTCACACAAAAGTCAAGCAGAAGCTTCAGTCCATGGGCAGGACCAGCTTCTTGGTGAGGGTATATCGAGGTTCAGGCATCTGCTTGTGGCCCCTCAACATTTTTAAACTCACTTCACGGTTTACTTTTGTCAGGATGGATAAGATATCCTCTTTTCTGTCAAAAAAGCAGACAAGAAAATAACTCTATGGACCCACCTAATCAAATCATCAAAAAAAAAAAACTGACCCCAAACTTTTGAATGGTAGTATAAAATAAATTCTGCACACATGGGTCAAACTGGTCAATGGGTTGACTGGTGGAAACTAACGGTTAACTGCAAAGTAAACTCACCCATCCTTACCGCATCACATGGTCATGTGCAATCATCATATGGAACTGGAACATGAATTTCTACAAACCCACCCACATGCATCGTTCATTCAAGACATGACAGAGTCTCCTCTTGAACTCACCTGGGGCAGAATTTCTCCAACTGATTACAGAGCTCCTGGATATAGATAGACCCGTTTTTAGTGTGGCGGTAGGACTGGTAGCGCTCTACTGTGGCCATTCCAATTAGCATATCAGATTCTATAGGAATAGAGCGGGCTGCAGGATTATAAGCATCTTCCTCATATGGGTCTTCTTCTGTAGCTTTTCCTGGTGCATCCATTGTCAATACACCATCCTGACCCTCATTTCCTTGGCAGGCTTGAATGAAGAAAAGCTTGGGCTTGGATGCTAGTGTACGGCATTCAGCAATAGGCACTGTGAGTTCACGGATTTCAACCTCTTTACCATCTACACCCAACACTGTGCCCTTCTCTCCATGCGAGAGGACACAGCAGACAAAAGCACCCATAAGAGTATGATCCCTGTTTGCAAAGTGCCTTATCACATCCTTCATATCTGAAGCTGTCAGATCATCCTGAACCTCAACCTCAAAATGCATTCTGCGAAACACTCTGCTAAGGTCATCTACAGAAACACAGAGAGTGTGTGTTAATTTAGAAACACATTTTTAAGGATTACAGATAAGATGCAAATGCATTTGCTGGAAATACCTTTGTCCTTATCCGTTCCTGTCCGATTGGACAATGAGGACCTTTCTTTAAAGTTGAAGTTGTTGATGATTAGACAGTATCCAAGAGGTCGCAGAGTCATATTATAATATTCCCCCATCTACATGAATGCAAAGCAAATCACACTGAAATTAAATTTTTTATTTACATAACACTTCACAAACAGCCAATAAGTGCACACGTACACATCTCATTGATTGAAGATCATTAATAAATCATGTTTGTCACAGCAGTGATGTTATGAAAATTAAAAACAGCTGTTTGTTGATTAGAGTTTACGCTATTGTTTGTAACTTCTATAGAAACTATAAAAACCACCAAAAGTAGTGGTGCTTCAAATAGTTATTTAGAACATTCAACTATGATGTAACAATGAAACAATATTAAGAATGAAATGTAATGTGTCTTATTTACTCTGGGTTCAGTGTCTGAATCGGTAACAAGCGAGCTTCTCCTCCCTAAGGAAAAACATATGGTGAGAGATATAGAGATGTATGCAAAGAGCATTATCGTTCAGTAATGTTTTGAAAGTTTGTATGAGAGTATAACTTGCATCCATTTTCCGTCTCCATTTGCTGTGATAAAGCCAAAATGTGGAGGGAAGAGAAACAACAGAGGTTATTTTGCATTGAATTGCAGTATAGTTTATCATTTAAATTTATTTGTCACCAAAAAAATACTGGACTGTGTGTTGAAATGTGACTACAACTATTATAAACAAGCAGAACTGGTATTTTAAAGGCCTTTCTTTTTGAAAATGCTCATTTACATGAAAACATTGCATTAAAATTTTTAATTGCATTAAAAATGCCAAGTATAAGCTGTGGTTCTCAACTAGTGTGTTGTGACCACAAAAAAATCCCAGCAGGGGAAAAACAATGGTAAATGCAATGAATAAAATGCAAGTATATTTAGTTGGGACAACAAGATTAACAGGTTTATAAATTTAAAGGAGTGGAAACAATGCTTCCCGGCTGTGTGTCCAGTCAAACTCTGTGGAAATTTGGCTCAAATTCACCTGCTACTTGGTTGAAACAGCCAAATTAGGACAATGCCAATAGGTACATGGCCTCATGCTTAAAAATCATGAACGAAACTAGGCAAAAGAAAATATGACCCAGACTACATTAAAAATGTGTAGTGGATAAACACTATTTTCTGAGGAGAATCAAACCAATTAAAAACATTTAGAAACCAATAATAAAATAATTAATACATTTAAAATATTGACTTTTTTTGGGTTTTGTATGTTACAACAAAAATAGTAATTTGGTACTCTGTTGGGTCACTTGAATATGAAACACAGATAAAAATTGACATTTTTAAAGAAATGGTTCACCCATAAATGAAAATCTGCTGTTAATTTACTCACCCTCAGGCCATCCAAGATGTAGGTGACTTTTTTCCATCAGTAGAACAGTAAAGAAGATTTGTAGCTGAAACCGTGGTCCATTTACATTGACATTATATTGTAAATAATGTTCAGTTTCTTACACAGACCGCCAGGAGCCACGGTATTCATTTTGAGTTCCCTGACATGCTTTTTTTTGACAGTCAAATTGACAGTAACCACTGACTTGCATTTTATGAATCACTGAAGACCATGGTCTCAGCTAAAAATCTTCTTTACTGTTCTACTGAAAAAAAAAAAAAACCTCACCGATCTTGTATGGCCTGAGGGTGAGTAAATTAACAGCAGCTTTTCATTTTGGGGTGAACTATCCCTTTAAGTAAGTTTTCACATTTTTTTTTCTAAAATTACATATAAATCCACATCATAAGAAATATTTGGGTTATACTATGTGAACATTATGTGTTCAACTGCATCTTAATGTATTTGGCATACTTACATATCTTGGCATACTTTCATCAGGAAAGGAAACTTGCACATTACCAGACACTTCCCGTAGAGGAAGTCTGCCTCCTACTGGACAAAATTTAAAAAAAATAATTGAAAAAACCTGTTTATGTTTGGAGAAATGAGAAAAGTAGATACTTAAGTATTAGATAACTGATTTGATTTTATCAGTAACCTTGTTCCCGGGCCCTATACTCCTCTATCCTGCAGGCCAGCTGTTTGTCACAGTTGTCTAGAATACAGTAAAGTTCATCCAGGTTGTCTTCCCCAAGCTTCTGTAGCTTTTCCATCTCAATCATAACATCTAGAAATGTCTGTATGATTAACATAAAACAGGTTTTGTAGTAACAGGTTAAAGTGCAAACCATAATAGTCACATTCTTAATTAAATAATACAATTTACAAAGCTAGTCAGTGCAGTCAAGGTAGCAACTACATATTCCACTTTCACAATAATTTATTATTTGTATGTAATCTGCACTAACATTATTACTTCAGGGCTCAAAATATATAACTCACAGCAGACGTTCCTAGTTTTCCCCTGGGAAGTTCCACAAGAAACTTCACTGTGTGAAGGTTTTCTTCTGTGATGTCCTCAGATATACTAAATAGCATTTTTCTGTGATGAGAAGAGTGAGACAAAGTCTCAGTGAGTCACAAGCATTGTGACATAAAATATTAACATTACAGTAAGTACAATACAAGGAGCCTTTTCTAAGAAAACGATGTGGTATTGATAGCGTTGGCAACTACTTCTAGTTTAGCACGTCAGTGTGTGCTCTATCAGCTTAAAAGGGGATTTTTGATCGTGGTAATCTACATTTATCGTGTGTTTTCTTCATACCTGTAGGCTGAGACACCTTTACTAGATGTGTCACGTAGTAGCAGATTTCTTTCCACATTATCTTTGGACATTTCCAGGATGCCAAGCAAGTCAAGGCGTCCAATTGTGATCAGAAGCTCGGGGACGAGTAACCCTTCATCAAGCAGTGCTTGCTCGTCCAGTCGTAGGAACAGTTCTTTGGCATCAGTCACAGTCTCCAAACGTTTCTTGGGAATTAGGTCCATACACAGAAATTTCAGCTGGGCCACTTCACTACTTGTCAGGTTCTCATCAATCTTGTGAAACTTCTGAAGATCCATATTCTGTAACATAATGTTAAACAAACACTCATTGAAAACAACTTAAACAACTAGAGAAAGCCATTACTTTGGCAACTGTCTGGTAACCATAAGTTCAGTAAAACATGTTACTACTTGCCCAACCCAATACGAAAAATATCCTTGTCCTGAGAACATGGCGTTAAGAACGTTCATGATATATTTCTAGAGTGTGTTTATTGTTTACAAATAATTCAAAACACGATTACTTTGGAATTTTAGTTTAGGACAGAATTCACAACTAGCATTTAATAAGAATTGAACTAGGTATTTGAACTCAGCATACAAAACCACGAATTCAAACAGTTTTGATTCAAAAACACAGTTTTTGATATACAGTGGGTACGGAAAGTATTCAGACCCCCTTCAATTTTTCACTCTTTGTTATATTGCAGCCATTTGCTAAAATCATTTGTTAATTTTTTTTATCTGCAAAAATGTCAACAATTCTGTGTTTTTCTGTCAATATGGGGTGCTGTGTGTACATTAATGAGGAAAAAAAATTAACTTAAATGATTTTAGCAAATGGCTGCAATATAACAAAGAGTGAAAAATTTAAGGGGGTCTGAATACTTTCCGTACCCACTGTATATAGCCTTGTGACAACCTTTCCATGTAACAACTAGGCCCGGTTTAAGTGTATATTTTTGGCCAGTTTTAGTTATTTAACATATTTATTCACGTATTTTAAACGCGATAGTTTTTTAAAACTACTATTCTAGCCACTTGGGCCATTACACGGAATGTATAAAATGGATACAAGTATACTAAATATTTTAGATGTGTATCAAATCACACTTCAAGGCTATCATTGCTTTAAAAAGTTTGGTCTCAAGTACATTTTTGTTCAGCGAGTCAAATGCTACAATGTATCCGCGATGACAAACTTTTAACCGAACTAGGTTATCACGAACACAGTCATTAAAGTTAACTCGAACAATCAACTTAAATGATCAAAACTCATCTTACCTTTATATTTACAACATCCAACTGAAATAAAATGGCAAACTGTCGTAGAACCAAAATCAAGAGAGTCTGAGCGACATGCTAAAGCTACTACGTTTCCAATGCTTTACTTTCAGTTTCAGCCTCTCAAGCCTTTCAATTTAAACAGGAAGTGACATAAGGACGTGTTCACAAATGTGTTATATATAATAATTGTGGGGGTTACCCTCGAGTTATTGTGAAGAAATACAGTTTGGCTTTAAGAAAAACATAAATAAGAGTGTATATTTTTAAGTAGGCTATATTTTATGTGTATCGTTATGAACAGTGCTTCAGATAAAAAAAAAAATAAAAAAAAAATTTCTAAAAATATAAATAAATAAAAGTTATATAAAAAGTCAAGGCTCTAATACTTATTTTTAGATAATACTTAGGTATTTTTATATGGACAAATATTATGTGCAATATTTCTTTATCACTGCAAAGGTTTATAAATTGCTGTCTAGTCATCCAGACGAGCCAAATAATCTTACAGTACATACAAAAACAGAGCATAAAGTCATTATACCAAGGCACTATTAGAAGAAAACTTTTATTTTCAATCTCTGCTACATCAGACACTTGGTTAGTGTTTGTTATTCCTATGGAAAGTTTTGTGAGTCTTTACGGGACTTTCCTGGAGGACTTTGAGATGCAAAGGGTGCAAAGAAGTCATGAGCAAAGGAGAAGACATCTTGAGGTTTCCTCAACAGCAGGAATTGCAGGAAGTCTGCCAATAAAGCCTTTAGCTCAGGGTGTTGTCTGACGTAGGAGGAGTAGTCTGCTTTGAGTTCCTCCTGTGTCATGAACGAGTGGAAATGAGTCACAAATTTGCTTATTTGTCGAGTGACCTTTATGCTATGTGGTTCTTTGTTTGAAATTCATAAAAATAAAAAATAAAAATGTGTTCCATGTAGAAATTAATTATTGAGTCTTGAGTTTTAATATGATCAATATATTTTCCAATATCCTTGAGTAATATATGACATCAATTAAAAGCTCATTAAAAGTAATAGACACCTTTCTGTCAAGAAACTTTGAGTAAAGCTCCATGTCTTCCTCCCAAATGAGTGGCTTCTTCTCAAACACAGGAATCTGGTCTTTCTCCACTGAAAATAAAAGCAAAACCTTTTTACTTTTACTTTATTTTTGACTGTAAAGACTGATTCCGGTCACAAAGGAGCGGAATGCAAAGTGATAAAGTCATCAAACCTCCATCAAGCAAGAAAGGCAAATGCAGGAGCTTCATAATTGCAGGTGAGCCCAACTGCACTCTGCTTGCTAGATGCCTAAGTGTAAAATATTTTAGGAAAAGTTAATGTTCAAAACTCTGAATATACATAATTTTTTTCATATAGGTGTTTGTTATAAAGCAATGAAACATCAAGTTGAAAAAAAAAACTTGTTATATATACCATATATGGCATATATGTTTGAAAGACGTTAATCAATCTACCATCAATCTACCGTCCATATTTACACAGTGTCTACACCAGACGTGACCGTTTCACTTGCATCGCAACAGCTAGAGGTTGTCTTCACTGGAAGCAACAAAGCGAACACTGTGAAACATTTGACCTTTGTGTCAGTATGTTATAAAAACAATGAGTCATTATTTTACTGTCTTGAGATTTGTCACTTCCGTGATGCCACTCGCTTCCAGTGTAGACACATTGTTATGAGAAACAGATAAGATAAGTTTTGCCTTCTAGCAAAAAAATGAAGAGAGTATTCTACCCATCAGGCAAGAAATAGCAATGCCAAGTTCCTGAAGAGTCCTTTGCAGAAGAGACAGTCCTTTCAATCCCAAAGATATCGACTAACTCTTCCCCAATCATCTGCTTCTTGCACCCAAGTGCTCTCTAAAGCAAACAAGTGCATCAGTCACATGAAAGAATAATAAAAAGCACATCATCTACTATCATGGATCTACTGTTCACATCGATTTTTAAATAACATCCAAGGGCTGAAATATAAGCAATTATCCCCCTGCACTTACATAAACTGACTTGGAAAGCACAGTATCTGCATCAAATGACAGGAATGTCATGTTTTCTGGAACAGTCTTCTGCCGAGACAGTATACGCAGAATCATTAAGTTGGATGCTTCAGACACAAAACCCTTTAGAGAACTCAGTGGAAATGTGTGGGTTTGTGTCTTCACTCCCTAAGGAATGAAAGATGCGACTTTCTCATTATTGACACAAACTGTCAGTAAAATGTTCAATAATAATTAATTATTATGTATTTTATTTTATTTATTTTATCAATAATTAATCACCTGAATTTCAATTCATGTGGAACACATGGTCAGACACTAATGTATGCATTAATGTGCATTTCATTTTTTTTTGGCACAAATGGTAATAAATTTATTCAACACTTACCTCTTTCTCTGAGATGATTCGGTTTACCACTAGCTGATCATCCTGTTTAACAATATGTACTTTCCGGTCCACAGTCTGCTTTTCTAACTGGAATATTTACAGCACCTCAGATTTGGGTGGCTTTACATTGCAATTTTGATTATGACATTCATTATTTCTATAGTATTAAATAGAATCTGTTGGTTAACAAGTATTGATATAAAGAGAACCTACCCTATGCTTTTCATAAACTATGCTTTATGTCAATAGAAAAGATACCTTTACATATTCATGATGATTCTCTTCCAGTATCTCAAGATTTCTCGATATGTAGGCTGGTAAAATCACAAAGGAACAAATACAGGGTTTAACATTTTTTAAGAAATGACTGAGATGACACAGATGTAATTTGTGTTCTAACCAAGAAATTATAAAGAGAAGGAAATAGTCATTATAAAATGTAAGCTGACCTATAATGGATGTACCACAAGGAATGTCATCAATCGTTCCATGACTGTTGGCATGGAGCAGATAACATAGCTCCTCATTGTAGCTCGCCTTGGTGACACTCACAGAGAAGTCTCCCAGCTCCCGGCCCGAATCTGACACAGTCACAAGTGAATCTGCGAACAAACACTGGTCCAGATCCGTGGGTGCTGCAAATGACAGCAGAAGAGGCTTGCAGTCCTAAGTCCTAACTGGTATCATATACTGTTAGTCTTGACTGAGGATTCATTTACGGTGATTACCGCTTTAAGGATCTGAAAGGGCTTCTGAATAAACATTCAGCACATTTAATGTAAAGGCACATTTATGTAGTTGTCAGTGCTTCATGCTTTATCACAAATAAGTTAACATGGAAAATCAGCTGTTCAAATTACATATTAAATAGAAACAAAATAATAGTACAATGCAACTTAATGAATGTGAGGGTAATTACAGTTTACACATTGGATGCCATGAACAGATGGTCCCTGACCCTAAAATAGCATCTTTGACAGGCAAACTTTAGAAGTGACGTCACTTACTAAATCATAATCATGTTTAATGACTTACCAATGCTGTAAATAAACTCCACTGCATTAACCGAAGCTTTTAATTCTTCTGTTTCATTCTGTGTTGATTCACTGTCCTCCATGTGTGTCTTAGAAAGTCCAGATAAAACAAGAGACATTTACAATAGTTCAAAACATTGCATATATATTTATATTGCATGGATCTTTGAGATCGTAGCAGTTGAAGATTTATTTATACTATGCGCGTCTTTTTTTCTTTTTAAGTTACCTGGATTGTATACTGAGTTTCAACCTGGTTTCAACCGTTCAGTCTTCAGCAGATGTCAAACAAAAAGGAGCTACTTTGCTAATGCTTTTAAAAATATCTAAATAAACAATCAACAGACTTACTTTAAAATTACTTAAATATTACAGGAAATAGTACAAACTACTAACAGCGTCTACATGAAGCCTTTAACTCGTTTTTTATACGGTCTAGATGTGTTTTTTGTTCACGTCTCAAACTTATTAGCATCTCTGGTTTCCTTAGTAACGCTGTTGTCAACATCTACCGTAAACCTTCTAGTAGTCGCGCCACATTTTTCACAGGTATTCAATACAGACACATATTTGTTTATAATTCATAGGTTTATTATGACAAACCTTTCATAAATATCAGTGCTTATTGTACCCTAAGTATTCAAAACGGATTAAACGTCATTGTAAATGGGATTCACTGCACATCTCCAAAACACAGAGTGAAGGGTGAGGAAAAACACCTGCTTTTTAGCATGCCAGGAAAGCTTGTTTAAAAAAAAACATTAAAAAAAAAAAGGAAAAGTTCAGACAATGCCTTTCAAAGTCTACCACATTCTTAAAGTTCAAATAAATCTGTTTTTGTATACAAAATAATGCCCAGGTCTACTTCAATTTTGTCTTTCAGGTCACGGTTCAAATTCACATTAGTGCTTTTTTAATCCAGCACAGTAATAATACATAGGGAGCAGTACATGTTTAGCTTGGAATGGTTTCAGTGGTTGCAGCTTTCAAACGTCAGTGGACGAAAGCCTTATCGGTCCTTATAAATGTCCTTCCGTCTACGCAGTTCCTCTAGAACACGGGCGCGATATGACGTCCAGTCCTCGTCCTGCTTCTGCTGCAGACCCAGGGCCCGGTGGAGATCCTGGGAGTGGCTCCGCAGGAAGGGATTGTATTGCTTCTCCTCTGCTAGGGTGGATGGACACTGTATGAAGAGGAGAGAGAATGACTTTAAATCAAGCTTGGCTGGTAAGAATATTATTTAGAAGATTTAGAGTAATATTAGGTGTCTAGAGATGTAACAATTATTTTGGAATTTTTTAATATTAGGACTTTTGTCCATAGAATTCCTGTCTTCCTTACTGTGCAAAGTCTCTGACCCCTCTGTTGCAGTACCCACAGCAACTTCTGCTTCTGTACAACATTGCAAGGCTCCACTTCAGCAGCAAACAGCAGGTTATCTTCAGCATACTCATGTCCTGAAAAAAAAGACCTACTTTATTAACATAATCATGAAGCTTTTCCTTAGAAACACACCCAAATCTCAGTAAAAAAAAAAAAACATAAAACCAAAAAAAGTTGTATACAAAAACTAAAAATGACAAAGACTTGTCACACTGCAATTAACCCTTGCAATCACCTCTGGGTTAAAAACACTTTTAATATAGGGTTAAAGGAATAGTCCACCCAAAAATGAAAAGTTTGTCATCATTTACTCACCCTCATGTATGATTGTTTTTTTCTTTTGCAGAACACAAAATAATTTTTTTTTGAAGAACGTTGGTAACTAAACAGTTTTGGTTCCCACTGACTTAGTAAAAAAAAAAAACATAAAACCAAAAAAAGTTGTATACAAAAACTAAAAATGACAAAGACTTGTCACATTGCAATTAACCCTTGCAATCACCTCTGGGTTAAAAACACTTTTAATATAGGGTTAAAGGAATAGTCCACCCAAAAATGAAAAGTTTGTCATCATTTACTCACCCTCATGTATGATTGTTTTTTTCTTTTGCAGAACACAAAATAATTTTTTTTTGAAGAACGTTGGTAACTAAACAGTTTTGGTTCCCACTGACTTTCGCTGTATGGATGAAAAGCACAATGGAAGTCAATGGGAACCAAATTATTTGGTTATCAACATTATTCAAATTATCTTCTTTAGTGTTAAGCAGAAGAAAGAAAGTCATATGATGACAATTTTCCTTTTTGGGTGGACTTTTACCTTTTAAGCTATATTTTTACAATGCCGTGACAGAATGCCACAGAGAGTTTTTTGGGAACCAATCATAAATACATTAATAATGAATTAATACATTTTGTATAGTTGTCATGCATTGTGTTAGTTTCAGTGCCTGAGGGAAACAGTTTCAAAATTTCCATCAAAAGTTTCAACTGAAGTCATGAAGAGACAAATACAATCCCATGGTGTTCTGTACTCGCTGATAAATGTCACTACTTGACTATCCAGGATTTATTACTATTCCAGTGTGAAGTATAAACACAGTAACTGGATAAAACTCTGGTTACAACTTAAAGTGTGAAAAGCCCATACAAAAAGTGTTTCCTTACCAGGCCAAAGCAGAGTATCATCGTTCAGCGATCCCACTGTATCCAGAGATGACAGCATAGTTGAGGCATTACCCTCAAACATTCTCCCTACAAGGGATGGAAATGAGTCAGAGCTTTAAATAGAGTAAGCTGGATTTAAGAATGCTGAATTCTTGTTTGCAGTTTTGGCATGCCTTTCTGGGCATTGATACTGGATAAATAGTCATTTAAATTATTGTAATGTATACACACAATGTCAAACACTGCAGGCAGGTAACAATGACACTACAAATAAACAAAATGATATAATGACTTTTTAAGTGCACACTGAGATAACACAATGATTAATGCCGTACTCACCACATCCAGAGAGGAATACCAGGTCCCCTGAAAACAAGCTGCTGGGGCCACCTAACGCTCGGCCATCAGGCAAGTAGATAATGTGACCCACTGTGTGGCCAGGGGTATAGAAGGCCCTGAAGCGCAGCCGAGTTCCAAAATCTATTGTGTCTTGGTCTGAAAGGGGGCTAAACAATAAAGAAAATCAAATTAAGTGGTCTGTTTCATGCTCTTAAGTAATGCTTAATTGTTATATCATATACAGTAAGAATAGGTTTAGTTTAGCTGAGTTTGAAAACATCCGACGTAATCTCTCAAACAAACACTTTTGTATTTTTAGACGTTCAAATGTTTTTATATTCTAACACATTTTGGATACATTTAAAGGAATAGTTCAGCCTAAAAGGAAAATTCTGTCTTCGTTCATTCATCCTTATGTCGTTCCGAACCTTTATGCATTATTCTGTGGAACACAAAAGAAGATATTTTGAAAGATTTTATAATGGTTGTTTTGGACTTCACTGACTTTGACTGTATGCACAAAAACAGTTGAAACATTCTTCAAAATATATTCTTTTGTGACCCCAGAATAAATAAAGTCATATAGGTTTGAAACGACATGCGGGTGGTAAATATAAATGACAGAATATTCATTTTTAGAACTATCCATTTTACAGTTAAAATTATACATGACGGAACAGCAGAAGATATTTAAAGGTACTGACTGTGTAAGGCCTGGAATGTTGTCCATGGCGTTCCCATACACTCGACAGGACCTGTAGCGTCTCTTTAGAGCCCTGTTCCCTCCACTGTGGTCCCTGGTTGGGAAAAGTGTATATATGAAGTATAGTTTGATTTCATTTTGATTCTGTTCAATTCACCCAAAAATTAAAACTCTAGCATTATTTACTTACAAGCCTACAAGACTTCGTTCATCAAGATATTTTTTTATATTCTTTCATCATTTTTGTCCATCCATTGAAAGTCGATGCAACCAACTTTTTCAAGCTTTAAAAAGTGCATCAAGACATATTTAAAGTAATCCTTAAGAACTGAGCAGTTTAAGCCAAATATTCCAGAATGAATGTGCACTGGTCGATGTTCATGTAAGGGATAATCAACGGTTAGCCATGCATTAAAGGATTTTAAATGCATGACGTGGACGAAGTGCATTTAAAATCCTTTAATGCACGGCTAGCCGTTGATTATCCCGCTTATTCCATGGTCGTTTGCCAAGTTATAGACAAGTTAAAACTAGTATTGCTCTTTGCAGCACAATATTTGACCGAATGGGTAAAAATGAGTTATTTTCGTCAGTTACGGCACATTAGCTCTAGCATTCTGCCCGCTTCAAATCATACACAGAGATTAAATAGTGCGGTAAGACCACATTTATTTGAATGAATTATAGCATGTATTTCAATTGATTATCGATCGAACGTTTGAGAGAGAGAGAGAGAGAGAGAGAGAGAGAGAGAGAGAGATGATCAAGAGAGAGAGAGAGAGAGAGAGATGACATTTGTGTGAGCCTACCTGCATCTGCGCATCTCTCTAAACAAACTGTACTTCAAATCAGCGATTTTACCACCTCCTTGCTGAGGAATATAATGTAGCGATCTAGTATCTAAGCTATTTTATTAATGAAGATCACGGGGAAGCGTTAACAACAAGTTTATGTGTGTTTGCAGCGCAATCAGCGATCTCTCTCTCTCTGTGTGTGTGTGTGTGTGTGTGTGTGTGTGTTTGCGAGTGATGCGTGTTGGTTAGTGTGCATCAATTAAGCAGCGCATTACTATAGAACGGTGATTAAACTGACTTGGAACTACCTGTGCATTAAACGGGTTTACTGCATACCTGCCAGCCAATCAGAATCCAGTATTCAGACAGACCATGGAATAAATACATATAACTGCCCAGGAATGCAATACATCTTGCTTCTTCTTATGCAGCTATGCAGGTTATCCAAAATCTAATTTAAATGTGGAAATAAATAGATATTGGAAAATTATTTTGTACTTTTACCCACTTTTCATTCAAAATCCTATTAATTTGTACAAACTGTACTATATTAGAAAATCCTACATCAGGCTGAGGGTCAGCGGGATCAACCACAACAGCCATATTTGATGCAGTGTCAATGACCACATAGCTGTAATTGTCTGATAAGATGGGCACTGGTATGATCTTGATGCCTGTTGAAAGTAATAGAGTCTGACTTTAGTTATTGATAATCAACTGTTGAGTGTAAGATGGAAAAGGTGTTTCTGCTCACCGTTTATTATAGTAGGCTGAGTTCTGGAGTGGCCGGCAGGGTACCTCTCCCGTGCTTTCCTCATCTGCCTCTTATGAAATATGTACCCGAGTTTGGTCCGTGTATATAGAGAATACCTGCAAGTGGTTTTAAAGAGGACACCTGGGTGTTTTATGCCATTTTGTATGTCCCTCTATGAAATTGTTCCCCCATGGCATTGCAATAATAACTATTGTAACTATGATATTTGGGTAGACATGCTGTAGATTCAATCTAAATAATCAATTAGGTGAGTAAAAGAATCCATTTAATTTTTATTCCAACTACTAATAGTTTCTAACTGTTTAGGCTATTGTTTTTCATAACAAATACTCACGTTTAGTTTAGAGAAACCTAACTTCATTAATCTAACCATGGCGTTGACGAGCCCCAAAACCGAAAATTACATTTAATCTGTACATTTTCATTAGGGACACACATCATTGACAGTTATTAAATGACAAATCAGTGCCCTTCTTCAAAGTAAACATTTGCTACGTCTACAGAGGTAAAACGTATATTTTTCAATAACACGTACAAAACGGTTCATGTAAACATCATATACGGAAACGTTAGGTGAGGATAAAAACCAGTAGCTATTGTATCAGGACAGACAAGCCACTTACGCTATCCAAAACAGTGGTTTCTCTGTGCGAGCCATCAGTTTAGCGATCGGGCTGTTTTTCCATGCACTTATTCTGGCGCATTTAAAAACACGACAGATGTAAAACCCTCCACAAACTGAAGCAAAACAAAGTACCGGTAAATACACTGTCCAGTCCGGAAGCGCCATGATGACGCAAATAAACAGCACAACAACGATTGGTCAGAAGTAACAATCACCGTAAAGACTCGTATTTTCTTCTTTTTTTTTAGATCGTTCATGCATTATCAGGTGCATTGTTTGTATCAGCTCAGTCATTCTTGAGAAGTGGGACAAAACAGGGTGCAAAATTGAAAAAATAAAACCTTGTACTCAGACAAATGAAACTAAATATATATTTCTTATACGTACTAAGCTACTGAGCTATGCTTTGATACAACCTCCCAACTTTTCTCTTTTTTAACAAAATGTGCTTTTTTTTACCTTGGACTGTGTAATATAATTTCAGCTTTATCTTTAACAGCATTCAAGATGTTTTTAACATTTCAAAACACATTCTCGTGTTAGCAGGCCCCTGATATTCCCTGATTTTATTACATTTTATTGAATGTCTGACGGTGTTGACAAAAAGTGGGGACACAATTTTAAAATCTTATGAAACATGCATGTGTCATTAAAAAAACAACCTTGCTTTGATAGGAGATATTATTAAGTGTTGCTTTTGATAAAACAAGCTCTTTTTCATCATTAAAAAACATTTTTATCCATTTTATTGCATATGAATGATTGAACCCTTCTCTGTGGACACACTGTTTTAGATATAGTGAGAGGACATTAAGAAACACAGATTTGGTATAATAATGAGAAAATTAAATTGAAGGTGATAACTGTGCTAAATACATTCTATTATTAATCCCTCATGACATTTAAAATTGAAAATATTTGTAATTTTTAAAGCTAATAGCAGTTACCCTTGCTGGACCTGTTTTGTCCCACGTCTCAAGAATGACTGAGCTATTATTGGGTAATAACATTTTCATTGACAATTTTTTTTGCACATATCATATTGCATTGCACATTGCATGCATGTTTTACACAGTTTCTGTTTTACTTTTTTTTTTTTTTAAATACCTTTAACCAGGGGCTGTTTCTATATTAAGGCGATAAAATACTGTCACATTCAACCACAGTGTTAGGCTTGTTCCTTGAGTATGAGGTGTTATTCGTACCTATTCGTATGAGATGTTATTCGTGCCTTTTCTAAGGCTTAGCATGAAAAGGAGCAGTCTTCTGAAGTATGTCTGAACTAGGTGCATCACCTTACAAGACGTCTGATACATACGCCGTCTCCATGTACATCGCCTTAAACGCCAGCACATTAATGTTCAGTTTGCTTGGATGCTACAAAAAGTACGGAAACACTAAGAGGCTATGCATGATTTCTGCATGAATTGTATTTCTTTCTTGTTTCCTTGTGATCTCGACATAAAAGTGCAATTTTAACAGAAATAAAGTTGCATTTATATTAGACATTTATTAGACATTCAATCTTCAACATCAAATGAGGTGGAGAACAAAGTCGTTCTGAGCAAACATGCTTAGGTTCTTGAATTTATAACATTTGGGACGCTAATCAGCCATTTTAACTGAAAGATGAAGGCTGTAATATTAATGTTGTCCACTAGATGGAGCCACATGATAAGGAATCTTTTAAATCTAATATTTTTCAATAGGTTTCCATCCTTATGAGTTGAAACAAACGCGTTGATCTACTTCATTTGCATAACTATGGTGCGCGGACAGTATAGTTTTATATTAGAGTACATAGAAATCTTTGAAATGTATATTTATCATTACATTTTTTACTTTTATAGACCTCAATAAGACATAAAACATCTAGACAGGATTAAATACAACCCCAAATCAGAAAAAGTTTTTTTTTAAATGCAATAACATTTTGTAAAATGCAATAAAATCAAAATCTTATAATAAAATCTTAATTCTATTTAATCTTTATTTGATTGACAAAAGTGCAAAGGAAAGATTTTCAATGTTTTCACTGACCAAATAATCTGTAATTCGTAAATATACGCAAATTGGGACAGAGGCACGTTTAACACGGTGTCGCATCAACTTTCCTTTTAATTACAATGTTTAATTGTTTGTAAATCGAGGAAACTAATTGTTAAAGTTTTGCAAGCAAAATTTTTGCCCAATCTCGCTTTATACAAGACTTAAGCTGCTCATCAGTCTGTGGTCATCAATGCCTGATTGTACTTTTCATGATGGGCCATAGGCCTTCATGTTCAATATAGGAGACAGATCTGGACTGATAGCACATTCACTCTGTCTATGAAACCATGCTGTTGTAGCACATGCAGAATGAGACCTGGTGTTGTCTTGATCTAATAACCATGGACTTCTCAAGACGTCATCTTGATGGCAGTATATGTCTCTGTGCAATGCCAATATAATGCCTCTATGTCAATGGTACCCTCACACATGCCAGACACCCATGCCGTTTGCTCTGTTAAACCCCCATACAATGACAAATGTTTGCTTTTGCATCTGTCGCTGGTGAAAGTCTGGATGGTCCCTTTGGTCTTTGGGACTGAGAACTCGACATCCATTTTTCCCAGTGGACTCATCTGACCACAGCACACATTTCCACTGTCTCTTTGACTATCTGAGATGAGCTCTGTCCCAGAGAACCCGTGGCATTACTGCATAGAACTGATGTATAGCTTTCTGATGAGCCAAGCTTGACATCCTCACCTATTACCAATTTACCCTGCTTATAGACTTTTTCAAAACAGTTTAATTTGGATATTCTATAACCCTTTCACTTTTATTTTGCCTCTCTCCCAACTTTTTTTGGAGTGTGTTGCAACCATCAAAATCAACATTTGTTTATATTTACAAAACATATTTAAGTTGGTCTGTGAAAACTTTGGAAATCTTTTCTTTGTACTTTTGTCAATTAAATAAATGTTAAAGCAAATTAACAAACCACAGATTCTTAATTTCATTGCAAAACGTTTACAAAACTTCCAAACTTTTTTTTTCATGATTTGGGGTTGTATATTGCTGTCCATTTAAAATGAAGATACAATTTGCTTTTTGTAGATAATATACAGGTATTATAATATTTCTATAAAGACACACTTATTTACGGTTTAATCCCTTTAAAGAAAAATACCAATTACCCCCATTTACCAATTAGAAATATAGGGGTTCTTACAAAAAAAGAGGACCATCACATCAAGATGTACTTTTGATTGAAGAGAACTGAAGAGAGCGCTTACAGAGGTAAAATAAACATCTCCAAGCAAAAATATTATATTTGTTATTAAATGATTAAACATTTATCTGAAACATCACATGTTGTTCTTGTTGTGATTTGAATTCATGTTAGAATATTTAATAACTATTAAAAAACGTGTCTATTTTGTATTTTTTTAAGTCATCAAAATAATTGGATCATAATATGAAAGTGTACTTTGATTTTTATTCTTAGCATTTTTTTTCATTGATTTAGTTTTCACAAAACCCAAAACGTATGATTCAATGAGTTATGATGGCTTTAAGAGCTTTAAGACCACTTCCCACAATATAAAATAAAGCAGTGGCAATTTTTCATTCTTAGCTTTATTCCATGAGCAAGCAGAGTATGAACAGTGCCTTCAAGTGATGACATTTGAAAACAGCAAAATACTGAGTCAACAAATTAAAATGGGAAAAAAGATACCAGAAAATAAATAGATAAACAACTAAACGGACAGAGTGGTTGTTAAAAAAATGGATAAATATATTATATTGTAATGTGGGGTTTGGGTTTTGTTTCATGTTCATGTTTTCATGTCTTTTATTTTGGAGTTTAGTCATGGTCCTTGTTCTGTCATGTTATTCCCTTGTCTCTGTGTTATGTTCTGATTGGTTCTTTGGGTCATGTGTCATGTTCTGATTGGTTGTCCTAGTCATGTGTCTTGTTTCCTTATTAGTTGGTTCCTGTCACGTGACCCTGATTGTTTGCTATAAGTAGCCATCATGTTGCCTTTGTGCTTTGTCGTGTATTGAATGTATTTATACTGTTGTCGGTGAGTCTAGTCTGTTTATGTTAAGTCTAGTCAGTTCAAGTCAAGTCTTTGGTTGTTTGGATTATGTTTAGATCACTTTGTTTAAATAAATCTGCACTTGGATTCATCATGATGCTCGCCTAGCCGGGAACAATCATTACAGATATGTATTATAAATATTACTAGTGTTGATATTTTTTGTACAGTTCAGTGAAATGAGCCATTGTGCTTATCATAAGGAAGCCAAAAATCATATCTTTGAGAGACATGGAAAAGTCTTGCATAATAGGAAGAGTCTCAGAATACCTTTTATGTTCCACAGAAGAAAGAAAATCATACAGATTTGGAACGACATGAAGATGAGTAAATGATTACTCGGTGTATGATTACTTGGTTTTGAAGTTCTTGATTTTGGTGAACTATCCCTTTAAGTAAAATAAAAATACATCCCTTTACGTAAAATAAAATACAAGACTATAAGCATCTAAATATACTTAAGATATTACTTATTATATTGCTGGATTATAAATAAACGTGTTCATCTTTAATTTTTATTACTGTCTAATGCAGCGATGTACTTTTTAACGACGTTGGTGTCACGCCTCTGAGGCGATGTACCCTTCTCACCAGGGCTGGACTGGGACAAAAAAATCAGCCCAGGCATTTTTTGGTCCAGGCGGCCCACCACCATTTATATATATATACAGTGGGTACGGAAAGTATTCAGACCCCCTTCAATTTTTCACTCTTTGTTATATTGCAGCCATTTGCTAAAATCATTTAAGTTAATTTTTTTTCCTCATTAATGTACACACAGCACCCCATATTGACAGAAAAACACAGAATTGTTGACATTTTTGCAGATTTATTAAAAAAGAAAAACTGAAATATCACATGGTCCTAAGTATTCAGACCCTTTGCTGTGACACTCATATATTTAACTCAGGTGCTGTCCATTTCTTCTGATCATCCTTGAGATGGTTCTACACCTTCATTTGAGTCCAGCTACTGTTTTCTATTTGAATATATTTTAAAATGTAATTTATTCCTGTCATTTCAAAGCTGAATTTTAACATCATCACTCAAGTCACATGATCCTTCAGAAATCATTCAAATATTCTGATTTGCTGCTAAAAAAAAAATTATTATT
>NW_015540892.1:2551093-2553591 GCF_001515605.1 Sinocyclocheilus anshuiensis
TTATGAATGTCTTTATCATCACTTTTGATCGATTTAAAGCATCCTTGCTAAATAAAAGTATTAATTTATTTCCCCCCAAAAAAAAAAATTCTTTTTGAATTGTATAGTGTATACAAATAGTGTATAATGTTACAAAAGCTTTTTATTTCAGATAAATGCTCATCTTTTGATCTTTCTATTCATCAAAGAATCCCGAAAAAAATTTACTCAACTGTTTTAAATTTTGATAATAATAATAATAATAATAATAATAAATGTTATAATAATAATAATAATAATAATAATAATAATAATAATAATAATAATAATAATAATAATAATAATAATATCACAATATTACTGCTTTTGCTGTATTTTGGATCAAATAAATGCAGGTTTGGTGAGAAAAGACTAATTTAAAAAAACATAAAAAAATATTACTGTTCAAAAACTTTTGACTGGTAGTGTATGTATCACACTCCTATCACATCTAGTTGTTTTGGATAATAAAACGTAAGGTCCGACAATACCGTGTCTTTTTGAATTTAAATCTAGCTTTATTCGCATTGGCCCATGGAAACCTCTATGAACACTTGACTTGGCCAAAAAAAGCGAGGGGGACGAATTTACATTTTATTAAAAAGTGTTTACATATTCTACACTCATGGCGCGCACACACATTAGGATAGGTTAGATGTCTGCCTCTGTTGCGAGTCCCTATCAAGCACATTACCGATTCAGCTCCTCTCCTCCTCCTGCCTGGCTCTTTGGCCAGAATCACTCACCGCAGAGCAAGCCTGTTCTTGATAAATCTGCTGCAAAAAAAAAAAAAAACCTTCTGTCGGCCCCTTAAGTGCGTCGGCCCACCGGGGAAATGCCCGATTACCAATCCAGACCTGATTCTCACACGTAAAAGTTAATGACTGTCTCCTTCAGCAGGTAATCCGTGGCACGATCCACTCGCCATACATTTTGTAGGTCTCCCTCATCTATCTAAGAATACAAATATGCAGCCTGGGTGTGTCTAGTTCACCACCACACCTCGACAGACATCTTGCATGTGTTTTTTGGTGAAGCGTTACGTAAAGAGAGCAGACAGACAATACTGTATTAGATGTCGTTTTAACTTCAGCAAAGCATAATTGTACTGGTATAAAAGCTATCTTGTGGCTTATTTGTTCTATGAATTATGTTTTAGTTGCACGCAATATGTTTCAGGCTGACTCCACCTGCTGGTTTAAGCATCTTGAGCACATTATTACACGCAACGTCATCGGCTGACTGCTGGCTGTACACTAGTTGAACTGACACTGAAGAAGGTGGATCAGTGCGTCAACTCACGAGTTTTTATTTAAAAAGGCTCAGTTTGAAGGATTATATTACCAGATATTTCTTTCTCCAAGCTTCAACATCGATTGTGTTTAGTTTTCTGGATTTCAGACAGCGCGTGGTAAGATTGTTACTGTTTTATTTTACCATCACGTGCTCTTGTAATGCATAAGGTACTGTTCAACAGCTTTTTACATCGATTGATTAATTTATACTTGTAACAGTACGTGAAATATCTAGTACCTGTTATTTTGACGGAAACTACGGTAACCGTGGTAAATATTTGTGAAGGGGGAAGTGTTCAACAGCTGTAGAATACAGTTGTGAATTTTAGCCTGTATTTAACTGGCTTCTAGTCTATATTTCAAGGTGATGTTAGAATGGAGGAATATGGGAGTAAGATCACACTTTTGTAAAATGCCCTCCTGCCCCATTAGGGATGGAATATCTAGCAGTTTGTAACAGTGTTACACAACAATCTCAAGTACTAGGGTGGACCAGTAAGGAAATAAAAGTGTAATTTATTTTCCACTAAATATAAAAGATTACTTAGCAGAGAACATAATGATGTAACAGTGTGTGGCAGGCTTGCTTGAGTCATGCTGGCAGTGTTGAACTCCTAAAGAAAGGAGACATTCTTTTCCAGTTTGGCTTGAATTACACAGCACCCTCCATGTTTTTGTAAACATTATAATCGGCCTACATACCATAGAGGTGTATAAACGAGAAAGTACTTACATGTGCTTGGTCTGAAAGTAAAAAGTGACATTAAACCTGGTTTTATATTGTTCATGAAGTTTGTCACATATCCTGGAAAATGTTGGTTCATTTAGTAACAGCCTATGACTCAGTTTAGTTGCTCTCTAAAGTTAATTTGACAGTCACTCCTTCCTGAACTTGAAATGCAGAAACGCCTTTTCTCAGGATACTTTCATAAAATGACAATCTGATTCACTTTCAATTGGGTTGCATAAGATTTTCCTTAGCAGATGTGAGTCACATGTGCATGTTGACCTCACTGTGTGGTCCTGCATGAGCTGCTTTACCTCTGTTTGACAACAGGAAGTAATGTCTTAAAGGGATTGTTCACCCAAAAATGAACATTTTATGTTTATCCGCTTACCCCCAGGGCATCCAAGATGTAGGTGACTTTGTTTCTTCAGTAGAACACAAACGAAGATTTTTAACTC
>NW_015540892.1:2554460-2556561 GCF_001515605.1 Sinocyclocheilus anshuiensis
ATACACAAACAAAACCAAATTAAACCCTGCGGCTCGTGACGATACATTGATGTGTAAAGACACGAAACGATTGGTTTAATCGATTGGTGTGAAACTGAACAGTACTTATATTGTTTTTTTACCTCTGATTTACTGCAATGTCCGAACTGTCCTGAGCGCGTTCGCGTCTTCTTCAGCCGGCGCGTGACGCATCTTCTTCTTCTTGCTTTACGGCGGATCGCAGACTTATAAGTGCATTACCACCACCTATCTCTCAAATGGACCATTGACACTCCTAATTGAGATTGTAGATAGTGTCAATGGTCCATTTGAGAGATAGGTGGCGGTAATGCACTTATAAGTCTGCGATCTGCCATAAAGACTGTTCAGTTTCTTGCACAGACCAATCGTTTCGTGTCTTTACACATCAATGTATCGTCACGAGCCGCAGGGTTTAATTTTGTTTTGTTTGTGTATGTTTTTTTTTACTCTCAAAGCCGTGATTCCCATTCACCTCCATTTATATGACTGACAGACTGCAACGGTTTGAGTTAAAAATCTTCGTTTGTGTTCTACTGAAGAAACAAAGTCGCCTACATCTTGGATGCCCTTGGGGTACGCAGATAAACATCAACTTTTCATTTTTGGGTGAACTATCCCTTTAACACAAATGATGTCTTAATGCATGCAAAGAAAAAAAAGTATCATTCAAATTTCAAAATCTCATTCCCTAAACTGAGCATAGGAAAACGTAGTCGCTGAGGAAAAATAGGTGTATTCACACCACTCACTATAAGACCTTTCATGGGCTGTGCCTTGTTGGTTGTTTCCAGGAAGACTTTTTAAAGTGCGGTTAGTGCTTTTTTGCTGTGATCAGTACTGTGAGTGTGAAAATGGCAACATAATATTTGAAGCTTTGGTATTTCATCAGAGTTTTTCAGAAAGTTGTACTCGCAGATCCAAAATATTGTAAGTTCATATCTTTCATGAACGTCATTGTTAAGATTAAAATGGAAAGAAACCTTTCAAAGTGTGGACGTGCAGTCACAGAGTGAATTTATGTCCACTTATCTGTTGTTTGCATCTGTACCTCTCAAACCCCTAGCCACATCATAGATCTTGATGGGAAGAGGCAGGAAGGATATTCTAAGTTTAGTGCTCTTGCAGAAATGTTGTCCTTAATTAAGATTTTACATTTCCGTCTGAATTGTTTTCAAAAATGAAACTTGTCAGTGCTGAACTTCTCACACTTGCTGTGCTATATTAATGATGTTATCTGCTATTTTTATCCACTTCATTAACTAAATTATAGAGCTATAATTTTAGAACAATTCTAAAGAACCAGTAACATCACTGACAAATTTAATTAGGTTGACGTTTCAGGATAGCGAAGGTATTACAAAAACAATAATGATACTGTTGATCTTAATATTACAAGAATAATCACACATGGCCTTTAGTCTATATAAGAACTACTTGTGTTTTTCATAAAGATACTGTAGGTGTTTTTATATTTCTTTAACATCATTGATATTTATAACATAACTACAGTATATAGTATTTCACGAGTTCGTGTGCCCATATAATCTTAGCATTAGTGGTAAACAGATTTGGTTTGATATCTGCAATGGAGGGCTCAGAGAGACTATTCTACTCGAGCTCCGATAGCCCCCCTATAGACAGAAAGATTAATAAATATGCATAAAAGGAGGAGGAGGGATGCCGAAAGAACTAACAACAGAAGTGGTAAGAGACTGTATTTATACTCTGATATTAATTGTAGGGATGCTCCGATCTGCCTTTTTTGCCTCCGATACCGATTCCGATACTTAGGGTTCGGTATTGGCCGATGCCGATTCCGATCCGATACCAGTGAAGTTTTTTTCCCTCATTTAAATAAATGTAGAATTTATATATCTCTGTGTGTGGAACTGATAATCATTCTTTCACAATCTACTAGATACAGACTTATATCTGTGCAACAGTTATTGAGCCTTTCTTTTAACAGTTTTAAGTTTCAGTTACTGTGCACGTTAAAAACAAGTTATAGTCTTTTCTATGCCCGTGTTTTGTTCTCACAGACACCCGGTAGCAAGTAACAAAACAACATTAAACTCCGGCA